>NC_090750.1:28116985-28131985 GCF_036898095.1 Palaemon carinicauda | reverse complement strand
GAAGTTTGAAGAAGGATGAGAAAATTACTTTCCTGGGTTACACTTATAAGATACAATAATGTTCTAATAGGTAGACAGAGGTTGTCAACGTAAAGGAGAAGGCTGATTTAGAAGAACTGAAAATACTAGAGCAGTATCTACGAGGAATTCGTCAAGAAACTTGATAAAGCTGCTTTACTGAATTAAGATTACAATATTATCAGTAGTAAACCTTCCCCGGGCATAAACTTTCAACCGTCGTCCCGACAAAGTGTCAAGTATTCGCCGAACCATGGAAGACAGTTCAGTAACAACTATGGAAAAAAATTCAACAGTTACAACAGAGGTACCACAGCCACAAATGACAAATTTTCCAACTTCAAGTACAGTGAAAGACGTACAAAAGGTTGATATTGTCTGTTTTAAATGTGGAAAGAGAGGCCATATCAGCTAGGAATGCTGGTCAAACCAACCGAAAGCTGTCTCCCAAGTGATTAAGGATAATTTGATTTCACAGAATGCGAAGACTAAGAAGCAATCATGAAACGACAAAGAGTAAAATAAACCAGCTAACCTTCACATGACAAACAGGACGAACCTAAACAGCGTGGATGACTTTAAACCCTATATATATGAAGGTATGTAAGCAGCAATAGACGGGAGGGAGTAAACACCAGTCAGGATATTGTGCAACATAGGTAGTAATCATAGTGTGGTGTTACGAGGAGTACACCCGTTGGTGGAACAGTCTTTCACAGTGGACTCGGATATTTTGAAGGGAATAGGATGTCATACCTATTTGCAGCTTGAAACTATCATGCGAATTGATAACAGGTAATTTTGACTTTGCTGTAAAAGATTCATTGGCTGTCGAAGGAGCAGACGTCCTGTTGGGTAATGAGGTTGGTGGAGCACCGTTCGTGCCTTGTTCCATTGTAATGGAGCAACCTGTGAAGTATAGTCCTACGACTAAACTCGAGAAGGACTACCCGTATCTGTTTCCTAGTTGTGTTACGACTAGGAGCATAACGAAGAAAAACACTGCTGAAACAGAGGAAAAAGAAATCGAAGGAATAATAAACTTGGAGAATTTGTTTTCGGAAGAGGAGGATTCACTTAAGGGTATGCAAGAAGAGAACTCCCGAGTATGCAAGAGCGAAGAGGAACGACAGACGAATGGACGAGAGGACAAATAAGAAATGGACTTGGAAGAAATAGAAAATTCAACATTAGAAGTAGGACAAGTGAGTAGGAAAAGGCTGATAGGATTACAACAGAAGGATGTAACATTAACAGAGTTAGTTTACTATAGAGATTTGGGATTTCTTCGTGAATTTCATTGTATTCCTTATTAAAATTAGTATGAGTAAATTTACATTATTTTTAGAATAAAATTTTTATTTCACGTATGCTTCTTAAAAAGTCTTACATAAACTATTTGAAAGTGTTTTGGGATTGTTGCGAGATATGAACAAGAACTTAGGTAATATTCTTTTAGATTTGATGAAAAATTGAGTCATTTTTTGAAAGAGAATGTTCAGTAATATGTACCTTTGAAAATTCTTTACCACGTGCTTTAGGAATATCGTAAAGACCTGGTGATAGGATGTTACCTTTTGTTTGTTTCAGGGATAAAGGGCTGGCAGAGCTAGCTAACTGAGAGAGCCTTCTGGCGTGATATGAGTAGTGTTCCTGAGAGCAATACATGGTGACTCATGCCTTTTGCCAACCCGCCAACACTTCCCAAATGTAAGGGAAGTTTCAGGAAACAAATAGATTTCATTTAAAAGGTGACACTAAGGTTAGATTACCAGCTATAAGATTGACATCTCTACACCTCTCTCACACAACCAAGTGTATCGTTGTTGAAAGTGTGTTCAGTATGTTTAGAGTGTTCTCACCTATGTGACTGTGCCTCTTTATATATATATATATATATATATATATATATATATATATATATATATATATATATATATATATATATATATATATATATATATATATATATATATATATATATATATATATATATATATATATATATATATATATATATATAGGGCTTCTATATTTTGTTAGATGCCCATAGATTCTTTATTTAAACATTTTGGGCATATATATTTTATTAGGTGCCCATAGATTCTTTAAGTTTTAAATATTTTTATCAATAAAATGTTTGTAAAAAATGTTTTTAAAATGCAAATGTTCAATAGTCTCTTCAATTACATATTACTAGCGTACTAACTGCTTTTCGTACACAACACTTTTCCAAGACATTTTTACTCCTTTGAGCGAATGAAGGGGCAGTTTCAAACGGCTTTAAATTGAATTAAATAAGGAGTTTTGTCTGGATATGGCAAAACGTTCTGTTTGAGCTGCAAACTATTGTACCTTAACCTACGCCATACAAAGATGTTAACGGCAATAAAAATCATCACCGTAACGCATAAAGCTGCCAGGAATATGTAAAGTCTTAGATCTGCATAAGTCGGTGACGGGTGGTCCATTTGGTCAATTTCATCAACCGCTTGGCTACATGTTCGTTGTATGGGAGAGGTAAAGATGGTATTGTTGGTGACCACATGAAGTTTGCGAAGTAAGCTCGTTCTCTGATGATAGTCTTGATTCCTTGCACCATGTAATTCGGGGACGTCCCGATACAACCATATGCTGCAACGAAGATTTGGGAATAGGACGTGGATCCGTCCGAGCATGATACATTGAAGCTGGCCTTGTCGTATCGTATCCACGGGCCGTTGTTTATTCTGCAATTGAAGTTATTATTGTCAAAGAGATAAAGCCTATCCAGACAATTTTCATTTGTATGGGAGAGAGCACCGTCTAGCACTATACCTAACTCGCATGAATCCATTAGGTTCTTATGGAATTCAAATGAGTCCGCTGTACATATTTTTTTATCCGTTGCTTCTGAACAGTGAGCTAATTTATTTAAGTCTTTAATGATCGTATAGGTTTCCTTGTCTGGGGAAATCAATACGTGTCCTGTCAAACTGGATATTACTGGATTTGAGTGATTCCTCATGAAAGTCGGAAATGGTGATATCCTGTAAGATTGCCAGGCATCGGAAGAATCAAAAGGAATTGTAATCATAATCCTGTAATAAAATTCTAACCTATGTACGTCTAACAAAGGAATATAACCTAATTTCTCCCGTCCGTTCTCCACAATTAACGTTAAGTCTCTTATTGGCAACAAATGCGGTGACAGTGCACCTTTAGTCGCTAACGTGATAGCCTCCACATAGTATTTTGATTTCTCAATGAAATGGGCAATTCTGTTATGTATGTGATCTATTTTTGAATCATAATACGTTAACGTTGCCAACAAATCCTGTACTTCCATAATCTGATTGATATTACTAGAATGTTCATTTACTAAACTCATAATTTGATTGATTAAAGCTAACTGATTCCTTAGTTCTGACATAATCAATTCATCTTCATGAGTCAAGAACTCAATTTTCTTATTTGATTACTAATCTTAAGACAATTGGAAATTCCTAAACCTAAACTTGCAATAGAACCAAAGACGTTTAGTGCAGCAAGAATAAACGGGTTACGTTTCTCAAGATTATCGTGTCCTACAGTCCACATAAAAAAGATCACGAGCCAAAGATTCTGCCTCGTAAGTCTTATTTTGCAAGTTGTCAGATAGCATCTCTGCAACTTTTAGTGTCGATGCAAGCGAACTCTCTGTATTAAAAGGAAAATGTCTTCTATGCATTTCATTTAATGAGACAGCAAACCTTGAAATGGCGCTCTTTAAGCTAGTGACGTCATTCTCTGGGAGAAAAATTGCTTGCATACGCACTTCAACAACTACGTTACTTGATGTAATAAAAACGTGTTCTTGTCTTTCAAATATAGTGCCATATTTAAAATCTATACTTTCAGTTTAAGAGCTCATACCATACGAGAAAAATGTCTGAGCCAACAATATCACCCCCAATAACAAAAACTTCATCTTGGAAACCTGTAACGAGAAAAATATATGCAATAACTCCTGTATTAAGGATAAAAACTTTTAACATATATTGTAATATAAAGCAATAAAAATCTTAGGTGTTAGTTTATAATTGAGTCCTTTACGTACATTTACCTGTATGTATACATTATCACCCACGGTATATGTTTTAGTTGGCTTCGCTATTTTATCATGATTCCTTTTCATTATGATTTGTGATTCTTCTAAATTCTTTTGAAGGATATCAAAACGACTTTTGCTTGCATTTATACATTCTTTTAAAGGACTTGATAGATTAGTTGTAGGCGTTAATACATGGAAAGGCGTTCTAACTGGGTTACCATACAATGCTTCGTGCGGTGACATTTTAATTGATATATCATATGAATGATTCAGAGTACTCAGTACCGCAGGTATTGCAATATCCCAGTTGAGGTATGATCCCTCTAGTGTTACTCTTAATATATTTAAAACCTTCCTATTTGCTCTTTCCACTAACCCATTTGACTCTGGGTGATATATCATGGTATTTATTTTCTTTATGCTAAGGAATTCACACAATGAGGTAAGAAAGTGATTATTAAATTCTCCACCCGAGTCTGAGATTATCATGTGTAGAATTCCATGTTTACAAATGTAACACTCGTAAAACTTCATAGCGCATTCAATCGCAGTTTTAGTTTTAAGCGGTATTAGTTCTGTATATCGAGTTAAAGCATCTACAATTACTAAGAGGTGCTTATTTCCTCTGTCTGACTCGTAAAATCCTGTTAATAAATCTAAATGTATCCTTTCAAAGGGTTGATTGGGCACGGGATAAGCCCCTGCGCTGACAGGTGTTTTCGCATGCCATTTGTTTTCCTGACATGTGCAACAATTAGCTATGTGTTTCTTTTATATCTGCAAGCATCGTATGCCAATAAAACCATGATTTGGCTTTCTGTGACATTAATGAGAATCCTGGGTGTCCATGCAATGGATTTGCATGCAACCAATTCAGGACAGTGGAATTAAGTGAGATTGGTACCACTACCTGGTCGTTAGTTACATGTGGTGTATTGCAGGTTTTCCTTGTCACGAATATACACAGAATATTGTCTTTGATTATATAATTCTGCTGCTTATACTTTATATATTCCTTTTCCTTATGATTGCCTATCAAAGCATTTATAATTTCTTTCTAATTTCTGATCTTTTCTTTGCTCAGTCTGTAATAATTCAGCACTCCAGCTCAAATTTTCTTGTTCAGATATCGTTTTAACAATAGGCATGGATGTTGATATATCTATCAATTCAGCTAAAGGCTCCGTACAAGATGACACGGGGTTGCGTGATAATGCATCAGCAATGATATTTGCTTTCCCAGGTAAATACCCGATTCTCGCGACAAAGTCTTGAATGATCAAATGCCACCGAGTTCATTTGGGGTTGTGGTTGAAGCCTTTAAAGAAGTGGTTTATGATCAGTAAGAACCTTAACGGGATAACCGTAAATTATGAACTTAAAATGCACTAGTGAATTAACAATAGCTAGCCCTTCCTTGTCAATTACTGCATACTTACTTTCGGAAGTTCTCAGTTTTCGAGATCAAAAAGCTATCCGGAAAAATTATTTTACATATTGCTGAAGCAATACCTCACCTACTCCTAAGTCTGAGGCGTCTGTTGCAATGAAGAATTCCTTACCGAAGTCAGGAAATTTTAAGATAGGAGAACTACACAATTCATCTTTCAAGGTATTAAACACCTGTTGATGCTGCTCAGACCATATGAAATCTACGCCCTTCTTCGTAAGATCTGATAAGGGAGCGGCTATTATTGAATGATTGCGTATAAAACGCCTGTAATATCCACTACAACCCAGAAATTGCTGTATTCCCTTGACAGTAGTAGGTATCGGAAAGTTACGGATAGCCGACACCTTATCATGGACTACTTTAAGACCTTGGCTTGACACCATAAAACCCAAATACAGTGAACCCTCGTTTATCGCGGTAGATAGGTTCCAGACGCGGGCGCGATAGGTGAAAATCCGCGAAGTAGTGACATCATATTTACCTATTTATTTAACATGCATATTCGGACTTTTAAAACCTTCCCTTGTACGTAGTACTGTTAACAAACTACCCTTTAATGTACAGAACACTTAATGCATGTACTACAGTACCCTAAACTAAAACAGGCACAAATATTAAAGGCGATTTTATATCATGCGTTTCCTAAACACCTAAAAAGCACGATAAAAAATAGCAACCAATGTTTTGATTACGTTTATCTCTGATCATAATGAAGAAACAAACTCATTTAGTGTACTGTACACATATATGTATAGGTTAGTTTTTGCATCGATTATATTGATGTATACAGTATGTTGATTTTGTTATTACCAATGTTTTACTTAATTTTCCTTAAGACTGCCAAATGAAATGTTTTTCTTTATGATGCCGCCTGAAACGACGGCGTCATAAAGTACGCTCAGTAAACAACCACGCTCAGAACAAAGAAGGCATTTAACGCGCATGATGAAAGTAACTAATAATGATATTTACAGTAAAAGCTTTTAGAAAATATGTTATTACAAATATTATTTACCGTATCTATATAAAATCATACAGTACATACTGTACGTAGCAAAGTAGGAAAACAATTTACGAGAGAGAGAGAGAGAGAGAGAGAGAGAGAGAGAGAGAGAGAGAGAGAGAGAGAGAGAGAGAGAGAGAGAGAGATTGTTTTACGTACGTAAATGTAAATTTTAAACAAAAAAAATATGATAGGCTTTTAAAACCTTCCCTTTAACTTAATGCATACAGTACTAAACTATAAAACAGGCACAAATATTAAAATGTTTAAGTAAAAAATGAAGATTGTTACTGTACTCACCACGAAAGAAGTTCAAGAAAAACTTGAATGATGATGGCGATGAATTTGCTGCACAGTAGAAATGATGATGATGAAGCTGATAATGTCTTCTACTGTGCAGCCAATAATAGTATTTTACGTCTCTTCAGACGGAGGTGTCTTTTCCTGGGACACCTCTTCAACTTCTTCCAGAGACACTTCTTCAATTTCTTCTGAGGGCATTGTGATCGGAAGTTGCTGCCGCTGCTTCTTTTTTCGCAAGAGCATCCTGTAGGGAGCCATGTGTTCATCGATCTTGGTGCAGAATTGTACAGAACGAACCATATCCTCGTCCCACATTTCTTTCACCTCATTCGCAAGCTTGCAGAGCTTGGCAAGCCGTTCTAATGTTAAGACCGTTTCTTCGACATTTTCTTGGATCTCTTCCTGTGTTTCACTGTCTTCACTGCCCGATTTCGTCAGGTCTTCGAGGTCTGCGGCCGCGTAACTTCTACTGTCTTTTAACATAGTATCGAGAAGCGTCACCTTCTCAGCAATCGTCATCATCTTTCGGTGCTGTTTAGGCTCACTACCAGCCTTAGTAGAAGAAGAAGGCTTGGGAGGCATTGTACAGTAGGGTTTAACAGAAAGTTCAACAAAAAGTTCAACTTAAAACAGTCACGCACAGCACAGATTAAAGTTCACAATTAACAACGTCAACACAGCGATACAGCGGGAGACAAAGTGACCGCGGAAAGAGATGCTGCGGGTTGGAGAAGCGGTCAAAACACCAATCAGAGGCTAGATTACAAAACTTGAGTTCTGATTCGTCATCTATCAGCGCTTGAACCAATCACAACCCGTCTTACAGTACTATGATGCGTTAGTTACCTACTCATAGAAGATGCCCCGCGCATACTGAACGTACGTAGATTAAGTACAATACCGTAATAATAATAAATAATGATAATAATACTGTACAGTAATAATAATAATAATAATGATAATATTAATAACAATAATAATTTTATTAACAACAACAACAATAATAATAATAATAACAATAATAATAATACAGCTTTACGTACGCTATTTTACGCCTCTCTCTCTCTCTCTCTCTCTCTCTCTCTCTCTCTCTTTCTCTCTCTCTCTCTCTCTCTCTCTCACTCTCTCGTACGCTTATTCGAAATGTGATTTTTGCAACAAAGAATATTATTGGATGCAGTACTACGTACGTATACATACAAAAGATTCATGGAAAAGAAGCATATCCATTACAGTACACACCATTCTAATATGGTATGACTGCATCTGATTTGCGTTTCATGTTCGTTTTAATTTTACTACGTACTGTATACAGTACTGAATTATCGTATGATCACATTCTCTTTTCGTGTTTTATTTCTTTCTGTGCATAATTATATGTCATATGTAATGCAATGAACAATCAGTAAGAGCAGATATTACTAATTACAGTATTAATGGAATTACAGGTAACGAAATATCGTATTTGGGGTCTTCAGATATTGCGGTATTTTCGAAATTTCCGGAAAATCCGCGATATGTATATATATATATGGGTTATGGAAAAACCCCGCGAAGTGGTGAATCCGCGATTGTCGAACCGCGAAGTAGCGAGGGTTCACTGTAGACTGATTCTGTTTTGAAAAATTCACACTTACTAATCTTTACCATTAAGTTATGTTGTCTTAGTCTCTGTAGTACTAGTTCTAATATACGTAGATGTTCTTCTAAGGTGTTGAAAAAGATTACAAGGTCGTCCATACAGGCATACAATATATCCCCTAATAAGTCTTCAAACACTATGTTAATAATTCTTGTAAATGTTATGGGAGCACAACGTAAACTAAAATGCATCAGTAAAAATTCATAATGTCCCCTGGCTGTGCTGAAGGCTGTGTATGGGATACTATTTTCTTCTAATGATATCTGGTGAAAGCCTTTAAGTAAGTCCAAACTGGTAAAATATTTATTATGACCTAACAAAGATAAAATATCGTCTGTAAATGGCACTAGGAATCGATCAGGGATCGTCTCCTCGTTTAGGCGACGGAAGTCTACGCAGATACGCCATGTTCCATCTTTTTTCGGTACAACTATTAATGGAAAATTATAAGGGCTGTTCGATTTCCTAATGACTCCTTCTTCTAGCATTTTACCTACTTCATCATTTATTTCATTCTGGAATTTCATAGGGAGTCTGTACGAGGGTATATAGATAATTTTCTGCTTTTCCTTTAACCTTATTTGATGCTCGATCACATCTGTTTTTCCTAAGGATCCATCCGTAGTGGAAAAAAACATCATGATATTCAGTTAAAAGTACAAAAATTTCCTGCTGAATTTCTTCATCTTGAATGTCTTTATTGATTTTATTCTTAATAGATTGCAAAAGGGATTCATCCGCAACTGATTCAGCATGATTAATATCAGCAACGGTAAGAATACGATGTTTATAAACTTCTACATCCAAGATATGTTGACTTTTGGAAATTACTAAAGTGGTATTTAAATGATTACAGACTTCAATATTACATTGTTGATGTGAGCCTACTCTATAAATAGCTTGTGTGACAGACTATCCGTTAGTTTTCAAAGTGTCAGAAAGGATTAATATTTCAGATCCCGGTAATGTTTTCTTTACTTGTACTATTAAATTCGAAGGTACGTTTGGCTTGATAGATTGCGTGCACGATGATATACGGGTGAATGAGCATTCTGTTGGGTCGCGTATGTTAATTCTTTATTAGTGAGACAAGTTATTGGTTCTTCAACGTACGTCACTGTTTCATTTGTCTTTTTTTTTTGTCCAAAACTGATTTTAAGGTATTAGAACACTTATAGAATTTTCCTTTGATATACACGCCGTTCTTGGCAGGGGCTAAGATAATGTTTTGATTGCCCATAGATGGGTATCATATAATTACAGCTGGATACATATCAATGTTTTGTACAACAACAAATGTATCGGCAAACGTGCGCTTACCAACCTTGAACTGAGCATGAGTTACGGCTATTACATTTAATTCATAATTTCCTATGACTGAGATTCTTAATCCGGATTTTTCTATTGGAAAGTTCGAAAACAACAGATGATGTGTCCTCAAATCCATGATATTACGTGGACTACCAGAGTAAAAAAATAATGTAAATGATCTGTGTTCTAAATTTACAGCATATAATGTTGGTCGTAACTCATTTTGGCTTATTATTGTATGAATTCGTTGCAAATCTACGGGAGCATGCACTGATTTACTTAATTCGGCCGTGTGTTTTATAGGAAAATCTATTACCTCACAATGATCTGATAAAACCTTAAATTGATTATTCAATACTACTGATGTTGACATGAATGACCTTGACCCAACATCACTCTCTTCCCCACTGGAGTTAATTATGTGGTATTTGCTTTGCTCTGCCCATTCTAAAAATTAGTCTGACCTTGCGAGGTCTGGTTTGACGACCCAGGATCAGCGTTATTCGAAGAACTGTTTGTTTGTTTCGGATTCTGAACTACATTGACGTTTGGCTGTTTCTTCTTACTGAAATGAGAATTTTTCTTTTTATTTCCATATGGAACTGACTGTGGAATTGACTGTGTATTTCTAGGATTCTGTTGTGTCTTACGCGAGTAGCACTGACTATATGAATGAGTCAAACTATTATGTATCGAACAGAATTTCGTTCTGCAGTCCGCAATCAAGTGACCTTCACGTTTGCAATTATAACACGTCATTCCCGCAACTTGACTATTATTAACTACATTTACTTGTTGTGGCTTTGTTTCATTTTTTGCAAAAACTTGAGTTAACACGGGATCAAGATCAGGATACTTAGACATGTGTTTCTTTATCTGTTTATATACATCCAATTCCGTACTTGCTGGCGTTAACTTTTTATGAAAACACCGCACTAAAGCTTCAGGCAACATAGGTGTCATGCAATTTAAATACATTAATCGTAAAAAATCTTTCACCGAGATGTTATCTCTAGTAACCGAAATGGAATTACCTAAAATATCTTGATATTCATAAAGCCTATTGGCTATGAGAGCTGCTCTCTCAATAACATTAAGCCGAGTCATAGTGGCTTTATTAAGTGTATTTCTTAATGTTAAAACTACAGCCAAGGCTTCTTCACCCCCATAGACCGCACGTAGCCTGACTTTGAAATCATCCCGGGTAACTGCTTCTTGAAAGGAAACACCCCTTAAATACGCATTCGCATCTCCTTTAGAAAAGTCTATAAAACTTTCAGCTTCTTGTAATTGTACAAAAGGGTCTATGATTTGTTTGGCATTTAAATGGGCATCGACGGATGAAATCCATGACTCCACATTCTGAGGCAAGAACCCATTAACCCGACCCTGAAAAGGAAGGATTGCGGAGCGAGCATTTACAAATGTCACAATAGGAAGGGGATTACCCTGTCCTGCTGTTGGGTTACTCGGTCCAGGGGCTGAGCTCACAGGGGGCGTCATGTTTACGGCATTTCTTTTCGTATCTCTACGACCCCTTGCAATCCTATCAAAATATCTATATGAATACAGACGTCCAATGCATAAACGCATAAGCACTAAATGATAAAGATTATAACAAAATTCCCCAGAACAATGATACTAATACAAAGATATTTCCCGAGAACTTCTGAAAGAAAACAGAATACAAAGATATATCCCGAAGATTTCTGAAAGAAAACGGAATACAAAGATATTTCCTGAGAATTTCTGAATGAAAATGGAATTAGCACTGAGAGAAAAAAAAAAATTCTAGACGAGTATTCGGAGTTGAACACAGTTTCCTTTCATGAAAGGAAATTGAAGATTAGTAAACAATTCACCCCAGTAATAATAGACTATCGACTCGTGGTAACTACACCTCACTTCTCAATACTGAAATGAATAAGAAAATTGTAATTAGCTTCGGTTTATATGGCGTTGTGTAATGTCGTCATTTCCTCTCTCTCTCTTGATGTTTGGGTGAATGTTTTCGGTTCGATTTCCTCTCTCTCTCTTGATGTTTGGGTGAATGTTTTCAGTGCGATTTCCGTTGAATGTAGTGCTTCCTGGATATGTTTCTTCAATGTTTTGTAAACGTTGAATGTCAGTCCTTGGTTTTCTTAGGATGTTGATTGAAGATCCAGTTCATCAGTTTGTATAACATTCATTTGTTGGTATTAAATGTTTCATTTCTTCGGTGGACTGTGATACTTAGTCAAAATTGTAGATTCATTACTGTTGATTTCTTGAAGATCTTTCTCTGGTTTTTAGAGTTTTATTCGCTAGTTCTTGAAGATCTTTCTCTGGTTTTTTGTGTTTTATTCGCTGGTTCTTGAAGATCTTTCTCTGGTTTTTAGAGCTTTACCGCTG
Organism: Palaemon carinicauda; assembly: GCF_036898095.1. Taxonomy (NCBI): domain Eukaryota; kingdom Metazoa; phylum Arthropoda; class Malacostraca; order Decapoda; family Palaemonidae; genus Palaemon; species Palaemon carinicauda. Next base: position 28,119,792 of record NC_090750.1, on the reverse strand, counting down.
CCACCATTTATTAGTGTGCTACTGTAGTTAACGCACATTTTGGTTCTCTTCAAATGTCATCTTGGTATGTTACATCTTCAAGTAAAGTCTAAGTAAGTTAACTTTAAAATAGTTTATTCTTTAAGAACAGGGTTAACATCTCCATCACAGGAGTATAGCTGGGTTGGTTGGATGAACATTCCGTATGACATCGTAAAGTAAACGAATACAAATATCCATATTCATGTTAAAGTTATTTCAGCACCTAATGATTTATGTAAACACCAAATTAATACCGGAAGATACTCAGTTCCGTTCTCACAGACAACCTTTCTCACGGACTGGGTTAGTGTTTACTCTTCATAAGAAATGTTACATTGCTGAGGTTTGGTATTCGCATCCTGCTATGATATGACTACAGCACTTCTCACACTTGCTTCTACTTCCACAGTGACCTATTAGATTATGTGTTTTAAAAATGTAACATATAATTATTACATATATATATATATATATATATATATATATATATATATATATATATATATATATATATATATATATATATATATATATATATATATATATATATATATATATATATATATATATATATATATATATATATACATATATATATATATATATATATATATATATATATATATATATATATATATATATATATATATATATATATATATATATATATATATATATATATATATATATATATATATATATATATATATATATATATATATATATATATATATATATATATATATATATTGCGGACAGCATCATGGGGCGTTGGTAATGGGTGTGTAGGGCGGGCTACTTGAGAATTTAGGTGGGTGTGATCCACAGTGATGCGCACACCTTTATCCTTGGGTACCAAGACCATGGGATGGCACCATTCAGAGGGTTCGTCGCCTGCTGGTCTGATGATTCCTTGTTGCACCAAGGAGTCAAGTTCTTCTTTTACTTGATCTCTGAGAGCAAACGGAATGGGCCTGGGCGTATGTACAGCGAAGGGTGTAGCGCCAGGTTTCAGGTGAATCCTCATTGGAGAGCCTGCCATTTTCTTTAGTGGCTGGGTTTGTAGATCCTTCTTGGATATGAGGACATCGCTGAAGTGCCGAAGAAAATAGTCTTTAATAGCTGCAGGTGACGTCATGGCGGAGGCAGGAAACTGAGCGCATCTGTTGACATGTGTTACCTTGAGGATAGGCTTCGGGAAGTCCGGTGACACTATGGCAAGGGCTCGGCAATGTTCACGAGAGAGGAGGGGAGTCTGGATATCCTCATGAACATGTATGGTTGCTGAGCAAGACTTGTTGCCAAGACGAAGTTTTGCCTGGAAGTATCCTACAGTCGGTGTCATGGGAGATCCATGTGCTGTCACAACTTCTGTCATGGGTGGAGGTTCAAGGCTTGCCCGAGGTATACCGAGTGCATCCAAATGTATGGTGCCAATCACTGTGATGTCTGCTCCTGTATCGGGGATGAGCTGGATATGTGATGATATATCGCCAAATGACAGAGAGACAGTGACTGGTGTGGGGGGCTCACTGCCCGAGTTATCACCCACGAAACGGCAGCTGATATTTGACTTAGTAGTAGGAGGTGAAGCTGTATATCCAGTCTGACTTTTCTTGATAGACATACACATCTTCTCAAAATGTCCCTGTTTCTTGCAGCTATTACACTGAGCTTCCTTAGCAGGGCATTTCTGAGTGCGGGGCCAATGACCTATTCGTCCACAGTTATTGCACGATGCACCAGTGGCTGGGCATTGTCCAGAATCGTGTTTGCGAGAGCAACATTGACAAGGGTCACTGTTATGAGACTGGTGAGAGCATTGATCAAGAGATCGATGAGAAGTCCTCTTCTGTAGACGCTGGTTTTTCTTGTACGTAGATACTGCATTGACTTGGCTAGGGGAAGATGCAATGGCTGATGCAGTTGCACGTGTAGATTCGTAGGAACGGCAGCATGTCACAAACTCTGCGAGGGTAGATGAGGGTTGGAGTGGGATAAGGCGTTGTATTAACTCTTCGTCTCTCACACCCATCAAAATTACCATCTGCAATTGCCGTTCAGTGCAAGAGGTGGGGTTGCCAGTGCATAAGTCCACTCCATCAGCGAGATCCTTGAGGCATGCGTAGTAGTCTGCAAATGATTCTCCGACAGCTTGTTTACAGGACAACAATTCCCTGCGTCGTAAGGCTTCATTTCTAAGGCTACGAAAGTGCTTCTGCAGTGTATCCAACACCTCTGTAAGGGAAAGTGATGTGTTTGGAGGGATGCCCAGTGTATGCGTAAGCAGGCGCTGGACGTCCAGGGAGATGCAGGTTCTCAGGTGAATCAGCTAGGAAGTTTGATGTAATCTATCAAGTCCAACTAATGCTGCATAATCCTCAAAACGCAGTCTCCATTGGCGAAACGCTTGATATGTTGCATCTTGTTGCAAGAGAGGTGGGGGATGGACCGTAGGCTTGCTAGAAGTTGTAGGTGTATGCACTGAGAAGTCAGGGGTTGGGGGAACAGGTATAACAGGAGGTGCAATTATGGGGTTAGGTTGTTGGGGTTGCGATGCCGCAATCTGTCCTGATAGCAAGGAGAAAAGGGACATGAACCGCTGGTTGTCTTCCTGTCTTGATTGTTCCATCTTCCATCTGTAGTCTGAAGGTCTGCTCCTCTTGTCGTCGCCGGTCTTGTTCTTGCAGGCTGGAAGTCTGTAGAAAATGGATGAGATGAAGTATATCATTATTGTGGTCTCCTGACCTATTGGGAGTCAGGGGAGGAGGGAGAGTGCTGGTATT
>NC_090750.1:28096985-28111985 GCF_036898095.1 Palaemon carinicauda | reverse complement strand
ACCGATGAGCAGCAGAGGCAAGAGACAGGTCAATACCATAGCGCAAAAAAAAAAAAAAAAAAAAAAAAAAAATGATTGATTGGCTGTTGATGTCTCGACCGGTAGTCCTATTACAGACGCCACCCCGAAAACCATCCCTCTATTCTCCCCCCACCCCCCCACCAAAAAAAAAAAAAAAAAAATATATATATATATATATATATATATATATATATATATATATATATATATATATATATATATATATATATATATATATATATATCATCACCATAAGCTCAAAGTAAGGTTCTGTGACACGAACATCTATAGTCTAATTTTTTATAGCGGTGCATATTTGCACCCACTCACAGGGGTGCCCTTTTAGCTCGGAAAGGTTCCTGTTACCTGATTGGTCGGAAGTATTTCTATCCGAACACCTTCATTGTTCTCGAATAATTACTAAGTAATCTGAATCGAAACTTATTTATTAACCTATATTTCTCCATCAGATATATGTTTTGTCAATAAACAATGTGAAAGAATGAATATATTATAAAGAATCGTCTGGGTAAGTCTAAATTTAATAACACAATCCGCCGAAGTCAACGACAGCAGCTTGTTTTCGGATGCACGCTTTGTAATTTTGTAATTTTTCACATATTCTAACGCAAATTGGGATAAATTATACTCAGCATATGTTAAACATGTTATTATAAACTTTCTTTGAATACCAAAACTTACCAAAATCATGGAATTAATAAAACCCGATATTTGTGAAAACTTATGGGGAGGTAAAAGAACAGCCTGTAGCGTCCTGGCGGGAAAATGATCCCTTCTGACTTGTAGACGCAGTTTTTTTTTTTTCTTTCGTAATATAGTTCGGCCTATTCCTTTCAGTCTAAATAGTCTTGCATTGTCTCTCTTCTTATTAGTTTGCTTAGTATTTTCCCACATTCTTGTTCCTCCCCTAATATCTATCTATTTTCACGATATCACTTCTTTCATAAATGGGATATCCGCACTACGATTCCTTATTTCTTATCTTCTGTCGAAAGTGATGGCTTGAAGGGAAGCGCGTGCTGTGTCTCATTGAAATAGTGTAGAGGCGGGAATAAAGAAAAAATACTATGCTTAATTTCATGTTTACAGAATAGGTTATACTTTCTACACAGCATAAAATTTATGTTGTTATTATTATTTACATGCTTACTGACGTAAGGTACAAAACATAAGGAATCGTAGTACGGATATCACATAGGCCTATATGAAAGAAGGGATATCGGGGAAAATAGATATTATGTGAGGAACAGGAATGTGGGAAAATACTAAGCAAAATAGTACGAAGAGAGACAATGCAAGACTAGTTAAACTGAAAGGAATAGGCCGAACTATATTACGAAAGAAAAAAAAAAAATGCGTCTACAAGTCAGAAGGGATCATTTTCCCGCCAGGACGCTACAGGCTGTTCTTTTACCTCCCCATAAGTTTTCACAAATATCGGGTTTTATTAATTCCATGATTTTGGTAAGTTTTGGTATTCAAAGAAAGTTTATAATAACATGTTTAACATATGCTGAGTATAATTTATCCCAATTTGCGTTAGAATATGTGAAAAATTACAAAATTACAAAGTGTGCATCCGAAAACAAGCTGCTCTCGTTGACTTCGGCGGATTGTGTTATTAAATTTAGACTTACCCAGACGATTCTTTATAATATATTCATTCTTTCACATTGTTTATTGACAAAACATATATCTGATGGAGAAATATAGGTTAATAAATAAGTTTCGATTCAGATTACTTAGTAATTATTCGAGAACAATGAAGGTGTTCGGATAGAAATACTTCCGACCAATCAGGTAACAGGAACCTTTCCGAGCTAAAAGGGCACCCCTGTGAGTGGGTGCAAATATGCACCGCTATAAAAAATAGACTATAGAGTCTTTTCAATATACGTCATCAAACTTCCGGTCCGCCATCTTGGAGGGCAAACAAAGACGCGTTCAGTGAGTAGCTATGGTTGAACTGTTGAACATTAAGCCATTTCATCACATTCACATTCACACTGTTGTGATTTTCACCAGTTTATTAAATCTGCCCGATGTACTGGGCGGATCGCAAGGCCTTAAGGGCAAGATTCCCAAAACTTTCCAGGATTTAATTAAAATACGGCGATAAAATTTACAATTTTATTACAAAAATAAACTCTGATAAAGACAAACAACATTCTTAGCATTCACAAGACTTACTGAAAAAAACAAGACTGACCCTAGGTAATATAGCATGTGCTCTTCAAGCACAAAGTCCACACCGGACTCATTAACAAACTGAAAATAGTGCCAATTCGAATTCAATACACAACGAATCACACACCAAATATCCCTATTCTTATTTAACTCAGGATTCAGATCCCCAATCACAAGGATCTCTACACTAAACTGCGATACAAAAAACTAAACGTCTTGCACACAAACTTCTACTACAACCAACCTGGTACACAAGGCAGAGAGGAGAGATAACAATTAGAGGGGACTTACTTTGGTCGGGGACGTTGGATCAAAGAGGACGAGCTATCCTTGCAACCCCCGACGTCACCTTTTTGGCGCAATTTATCCTGAACCTAAATTTCTACATTGGATTTTTTTTATCATGTTACAACAGAATGACTTTATTTTTCCTAATCTTAAATTACCAGCAATTGATTTTATTAGTCTCAGCGCCTTCCTACCAGGTGGTTTCCTTTTTTGGCTCTAAACGTTCACGTCTGGAACTACATTCATTCGCCCGCGAGTTTCTCCTCTCCCTCCAATTTGACGTAGTCGTAGGCGGAGTCAAATGGCGGGAATTTCGATTGATCGGGTCGAAATTCCCGACATCCTCCACGCCCCAAAATAAGGAGCGATGAAACGTCGGTCAATTGGATGGAGCTAGACTCGGAGTGAGGGGAGTGGCTTACTCCGAGACTCTGTTAGGCTCGCTGCGTAGCGCTCCGCAACGACTCGAACAGAGTACGCACAATATACTACAGCAATGTTACCCCGGTGTAATAAACACAATCAATAATATACAGTCATATAACAGATCAAAATAGGCAATGGGCCTAGCAATTCTAAAGCACTCGTGTAATACACATAAGGAACAGCAGAAATAAGTGATATGTACACATTTTACAATTCAATTGGCAAGCAATTAGGCAATGGGCCTAAGACAATTCAAGAAATGGTAGAAATGCAATCATAATAAGTCAAGTGCAACGACAATTAGGCAATGGGCCTAAGACAATTCAAAAAATGGCAGAAATACAATCATAATAATTCAAGTGCAAAGACAATTAGGCAATGGGCCTAAAACAATTCAAAAAATGGCAGAAATGCAATCATAATAATTCGAGTGCAAAGACAATTAGGCAATGGGCCTAAAACAATTCAAAAAAATGGCATAAATACATACATGACAATTCAAATTCAGTCTGTCTCAACTCACAATAATCGAGACTTCTATAGCGCTGCTACATGCAGGCTGTTACTTAATGGAGTACAAGAGGGAGGGGCAGGTTCTGTGCAACGCTCGGTCTGTACGCACGAGAGACCATCCCGTCCCCGTACTCCACCCCTAAGCACTTCCAACCTCCGCAGATTCACGCACACCTCACAAACTCCACCCTCCCTACCTTCCAGATAGGACACGCCCCCTTTTCACTTACAGTTTACAGCTACTTTTTATATATCGTCACTTTTCAGCAGACAGTCCATTAGTTCTCGCTGTTTCGCGGCAGCCCTTCTCAATGGGCGTGCAGAACGTCCTTGTGCGTTCGTCTGCTCTGTTTCATTTTCATTTTCACTTCTTTCACTAACTGCATAGTTCTCACCTTTCTCGTCGTTGTCGTTCGTTCCTGTGGCTGGTTGTTGAGTTGTCGTAGCTGTTGCCATATCCTGGTCGTTCCCAGACGTCTCCGCTATCCCTGGCATTCCGGCTGTCGAACTGTACGCACCCTCTTCTCCGTCATCGCCGTCGTCTCCTTCATGGTCATCCTCAGAGGGGGCTATTTCTAGGGGAACCAGGTGGCTGACAGCTCGCAGCGATTCGACACCCTCAAACAACACTTTCGCCGAGCGTACGACTCCGTTGTCGTCAGGATACGTCTCCACGACACGTCCCAGAGGCCAAGTCGCTCTCTTCTTATTGTCCTGCTTCACTAGCACGATGTCTCCGGGGTGCAGCTTGGAGGGTTCCCCGGGCCGACTGTCGTGCCGGGCCCTCAAGGCACTCAAGTATTCCTTTCTCCAGCGTTCCCTAAAGGCTTTGAGCGAATCTGTCAATCTTACGTAACGATCACGTAGCTTCCGAGAGGTGAAGGTTGCGTTCAGATGGTCGTCCGGTAAGATGGGGGCCATGAGGTGGACTTGGTGTCCTCTTATCAAATGGGAGGGGGTGAGGACTTCATCCTCGCGCTCGTCACCGCTGTACATGAGCGGTCGATTATTCACCACTGCTTCTGCTTCTTTCACGAGGGTTAGCACGTGGGCGTCCGGCAGGTACTTCTTTCCGAGGGCTATCTGGAGGGTCCGTTTCGTTACTCCTATCAAACGCTCGAAGAACCCACCTTTCCAAGGTGCACGGGGCGTCTGAAACCGCCACTTTATGCCAGTTTTCCTCAGGAACTGCTGGACTTCATCCTCTTCATAAAGTCCCTGCAGGAGGTGGCTGGCAGCCTTGAAGGTTTGATGGTTATCGGACATGATGAGCTGTGGGGCACCGTGGGTGGCGCTAAACCGTCTAAGTGCCAACACGAATTCTTCTGCTTCCAAAGAGGGACAGAAGTCAAGGTACACGGCTCTGCTGGCCATGCAAGTTACGATAAGTATATACCCTGGCCGTGTTTCCGTGTGTATTGCTGCTGTGTGGTCCACTCCGACCGCCGTGAACGGTTTTGTGAGGGTGATCCTTTCCTTTGGCAGGGGGGGTGGTGGTGGCTGTCTCGTTAGAGGCTGGAAGGCCAACTTGCATTCAGGGCATTGCCGCACGGTTCGCTTCGCAATGGAACGTAGACCCGCCACCCAACATTTCTGTCGAAAGATACCTATTAGAGTATTCACCCCACAATGCAAATGTAACTGATGTAAATAATTTAGATACATCCTAACCAAATGCCCTTTGGCTGGCAAGAGAATTAACCCTGGATAGGTACGGTCCTCGGACACCCCTTTAAGGGTATACTCGGACGCGAACGACCCCGACGCCAAAAAAAATTCTTGAAAAATCAGTTTTTGCAGTAACCTCCTTTTTTCTTTTGCCAAAAAAAACTTCAATGAATGCTTAAAACAACTGTAAAGATAAATACTACTCATCTGCAGAAAAACTATTTATTATAAATATTTTAAAAAATTAAGTAGAAAAAAAAAAAGACCTGACATAAAAATTCATAAAAAAAAAGTTTATACATATATACACAAATCCTTTTAGGAATTGATTCTTGAATGTTTAGGACACATCTTGATGTATTTTGGATGAAGTCAGACCCATGGAGGTGAAGATCTGAAATGAGAAAAAAAGGGTAACTTTTTTTGGCCAAAAAAAATTGTCCAAATTTCATGAATTTTTTTGGGTACCCAAATGAAATAGGAAGTGGCTAATTTTTTTAGGGAATAAACATATGTTATCCTAAAATAGAAATATGTAAAAAAATCTTCATTATTTTGTAAATTACATTTATATCAGGGGCCATATCTAAAGGTAATTTTTTGAGTACTTGGAAATTTCGTAAAAAAATACATATATTTAATATATAATATGATATTTATGCAGGTAAAAATATACCAAAATATCACAAATTCTATAGGGAACAAGAATATATATAGATAGGGCAGCTTACGCTTCGGATATGTCCACAAAATGGCCGCCAACCACACTGACTCAGACTCCCTAATCTGCCACTTGAAATGTAGGAAGGGTATGTCAATTTCAAGGTGTTATTTACTAATCTAATTATTATTGGATATGCATAAAAATTGTATGGTGGGTTGCTGGATAATTGTCGATTATTTTACGTTTATAAAATTAAAATTCTGACCCAAAAAATTTTTTTTGAAGGGAAATAAAATCGAAAAAAAAAATGTAAAACAATATTTTAGCTAAAAAAATTTGATGATATTCAATCAAAAAAAAAAGTAAACAAAATTTTCCGACAAATAAACATCTAGAGGAATCATTACTCTGTGATAGTTCCTTAGTACGTAGTAATTTTGAAAGAATTGAGAAAAAACGAAAAAATGGCAATCACCGGAAAATCGAACACATACCTATATATACGCCATATCTGGCTAAAAAAAAGATAGGCATGGGTAGCCAGATCATCTAAAAACACTTTCCAACACTATAAAAATATAAGTTTTGCGACACTACTTGCCAATTCCTTACGGTAACATGACTAAGCAAAAAAATGCAAAACAAATAAAAAGGGGCACTCGTGGAAAAATGGCCATTCTAATATACGGCATTTCAGAAAAAAAAAAATTTCAGCCACGTGCTAGGCAAACCATCAAGGCATATTTTCCGACAAATAAACATATAAATGAAATATTACTCTGTGATAGTTCCTTAGTACGTAGTAATTTTGAAAGAAATGGGAAAAAACGAAAAAATAGCAATCACAGGAAAATCGAACACATACTTATATATATGCCATATCTGGCTAAAAAAAAAATAGGCATGGGTAGCCAGATCATCTAGAAACACTTTCCTACACTATAAAAATATAAGTTTTGCGACACTACTTGCCAATTCCTTACGGTAACATGACTAAGCAAAAAAATGCAAAACAAATAATAAGGGGCACTCGCGGAAAAATGCCCAACATTCTAATATACGGGATCTCAGATAAAAAAAAAGACATGCACGTGTTAGCCCAACCATCAAGGCACACTTTCTAACACATAAACATGAAAAAAAAATCAATAATATACGGCAATTCCTTACTACGTAGTAAATTTTTACAAATATTGAAAAAAAAACAGAAATTGGCAACCGCAGTTAAATACCCAATATACCAATAACTACGTCGTATCTGACAAAAACAAAATCACGCATGGGTAGCCAGATCATCTAGACACACTTTCCAACACTAAAAAAGCAAAAGTTTTACGACACTATTTCGCAATATCTTACGGAAAAATGACTTGGCAAAAAAATGAAAAAAAATGAAAAAGGGACACTCGCGGTAAAATGCCCGACATTCTAATATACGACATCTCAGATAAAAAAAAAGACATGCACGTGTTAGCCCAACAATCAAGGCACACTTTCTAACACATAAACATGAAAAAAAAATGAATAATATACGGCAATTCCTTACTACGTAGTAATTTTTACAAATATTGAAAAAAAACAGAAATTGGTAACCGCAGTTAAATACCCAATATACCAATAACTACGTCGTATCTGACAAAAACAAAGTCATGCATGGGTAGCCAGATCATCTAGACACACTTTCCAACACTAAACAAGCAAAAGTTTTACGACACTATTTGGCAATATCTTACGGAAAAATGACTTGGCAAAAAAATGAAAAAAAATGAAAAAGGGGCACTCGCGGTAAAATGGTCCTCGTGGTGATGAACGACATTTTAACTAAAAAAAAAAACATGCACATGGTAGCCAAACAATCCACCAAGACTTTCCACAACTGATAACCTATACAAGTTGCACCATTCTACGACAATTTCATAATACGTAATAACTTTGATAATTATGCAAACTACCTCAGAAGGGTAAACTCGGACGCGAACGACCCCGATGCGTCTCAGAAATCGGGGAAGGAGTACAGCTACAGCAATGCACATCTGGACACTACTAGAGCGTGTAGGGGAGACACCTCCTGCAGGTCGATCACCCACAAATTCAGTCACAGGGGTGAGTCACGTGAGAAAAACCTGTTTTTTTTTGACGCTCGGGGTCGCAAACGACCCACCGTACCTATCCAGGGTTAAATGATCAGTTTCTCCTACATGGGACACTCGTCCCCTGGTGCAGATGAGATTATCTACCAAAACTAAATTCAATTGACTAGCAAAATTAGCAACTTCACGAGGGGGGTCTGACTCCGCCCTCTAAGTAGGCATAAACAGTAGGCAAATAATGTTTTTGCTCTAATTTTACAACAATACTGAACGGATGCCGTTCTATCTTAGCAAACTTTAAAACTAGTCTGGCTACTCGTAACAAGAATTGGAACCCTACTTCCCTCTTCAGGACGTCCCAAATCTCGCCTGGGGGGGTAGGACACATCTCCTCCCTCAACTCCTGCACCGCCGCTACTACGTGAGTTTGATGTAGTAAATCTTCCTCCTCGCAAGGAACAGGCCTTCCCGTGGTCCTGAGAAATTCTGGACCGTTCCTCCACAGGGGGTTACCTTGCAATTGTTGAGCCGTTGCGCCTCGGGATAGGATATCGGCAGGGTTCTGCTGACTAGGGACATGGTTCAGACTGAAACTACAAACCTGCTGAATAAAATTAATTTCCGCCACTCTGTTAGAAACAAACACATTTTTATTAGTCCTGGCATCGGGCGATGCTACCCATGCCAACGTTACCTTACTGTCGGTCCACATTACTATTTCCCGTGGCTCGATCAGATCCTTGAGCGTTCTTGCTAGTCTGCTGCCTAACAACAAGGCCAGCAACTCTAGCTTAGGGATCGTCAGCTTGCTCATCCCTTTCGGAGTGATCCGGGTTTTACTTGTTACCAGACTTACCCGATTGCGTTCGTCCCTAGTATATGCTACTGCTCCATATGCCTTACTGCTGGCATCGGTGAACACATGAAGTTGTAAGCCTTTTTTTCCTATTGATCTTTGAAAGGTGATGTCGCTCACCGCTTTCAAATCATTCAACAATTCACTTGCCTCTTTAGCCCTCTCTTTTCCTAAAACATCATCCCAACCTACATTATCCTCCCATAGTTGTTGAAGGAAAAGCTTTCCCCTTACAAATAATGGGCTTATCAAACCTATCGGATCATATATGGAGACTAATAGGGAAAGTACCCTACGCTTCGTGGGCACCCATCCCTCCCCCAACTCACAGATCCTTTTGCTTTCTTTCACACACAATCTGTCCACGTCCCGGGCCCATCGCAGCCCGAGCACGTTCACACTCACAGGCTCATTCCACTGTCTCTCGCTATCGAAGGCCAAGTGATTGCTGGCCCACCCTTCTAAGGGCATACCCGCCCTTTTTAAGATGTTATGAACAGACTCATGCTCTTGCCTCATATGTTCTATATCTTCAAACGTGGCCAGATAATTATCAACATAAAAAGATTTTACTAAATCTGGGCGCCCTTCCTCTTTAAAATGACAGTTTAATATTTGCTGTAGCAAAAATGGACTAGCTGTGATGCCGAACACCACGACTCTAAAGGCGAAGGTAAGCGCTCGACCAGCTGCCTTGCGCCACAGAAATCGTGTGTATTTGGCATCACGAGGATCTAACAAAACACGATGGAATGCTTTACTTATGTCGGCTAACATGGCATATCGATTCAACCTAAACCTTATAATTAAACTATATGCTACTTCTACCAAATTGGGCCCAGGTAAAAGACATTCATTCAAGGACTTGCAACCTTGTGACTTGGCAGAGGCATTGAACACGATTCTAAGGGGGGTGGTACGGCTGTCTTTCTTAACACCAAAGTGTGGCATGTAATAACCTTCCACTACGGGATTTTTCACTTCTGATATAAAACCTGCTTCGAGATACTTATCTATCACCCCCTGATATTGTTCAAGATATTCCCTATCCTTTCTGAATTTTGTCTGCAACGACTCCAACTGCGCCATAGCGTTACGATAATTTGTTTCTGGCCTAGCATCCGATCCGAATGGTAGGCTAACCTGATATCCCTCAGGTTTTCTTACAACGCTTTGCGATACCTTTCGCACGGCCTCGGCCTCGCGAACAGTGTATTGCTCAGATGGGGCGATACCAACACGGTCTAATCGCCACCACTCATCTACATCATACAGATATGGCTCGTCCGTGATTCTGCACACTCTCAACGTTCTTACTTGTTCGACCTTTTCCCCTTGGAACAGCCACTGTGGCACCTTCCCGTACGGGGACATACCATTATGCGTTAAGAAAAGATTTATCCCATCTACTTTTTCTACACCTATGACAAAATAGCTAAAATAATCAGCCCCAACTAATATGTGAACGTTCTTCATGGTATCTGATTGGTTTGCTGGATCGGCTAACGTGACTCCCTTGGTCAACAGATGCTGTCTGACTTTAACATAACCCACGTTATGTATCGGGACGTCCACGTGTTCGTGTGCCACCAATTTCATACGCACGATTCTTTTCCCCATTTCAACCCTGCAACTTACTACATCGTATTGGCCGCTTATTTCCTCGGAACCAAACGGAGCTATATTCAAGGATACTCTTCCTACCACCGGTAGGCCTAATTGACGGGCAATTTTTGCAGAGATGAAGCTCCTCTGGCTTCCTGAGTCGAGAAATAGGCGGACTCGCTTACTACCTTGCCTTTGTTGAATACCTGCCATGGCTGTTGGCAAGATAGTGCATGGGAGGTCCACATCAGACCTCTGCGCGATCTTTGCGCTCGTGCACGGCTTAGATTCTACTTTAACCTTAGACGGACGGGGGGCATTTTGGTTCTGTGCAGGCGTCGCATTTACTACGGGGCGGGACGTTGTTGATTGACTATTACTATGACTAGGGATTGATTGCGGTCTACCCGCGTCGCAAATCGCAGTGTGGTGCTTAGCATTACAGTTTCTACAGGAATTTGATACGGGACATTTATCGCTACGATGGCCTGATTTCGTGCAATTGAAACAAAGACCCCTTTTTAGTAAAATGCGACGTCTAGCAGCTACGTCTGTCACTTGGCGACATCCGTGAGGCGGGTGCCGTTCGCTACAAAATGGGCAGGAATTTTGGTGGATGGGATGGGTTTTCGGTCTTACATTACTGTCTGGTCTTTTGTCACTCTCAAGACTGTCGCCTCTCTGCAATGCATCGTCTTCTAACATTCTTACTATGAAATCTATTGCCTCAAAAAACTCGTCCAACGTATAGTCGCATTTCCTCAAATGCTCTACCACCTTGCGGTATAGTTTTCCCTCTGACAATTTTTGATTAATGAGGCTCATGACCATGCCCTGGCCTAAGTCATTGGTACTAAGTCTTTTGATTTGCTCAATAATAATAGTTAACTCAAAACGGAACCTTTTTAATTCTACTGGGTTTAGTGACGGCACAAAGATGTTTGCTAACTTGCGGTGCAGAATCACGAGTGTTTGGTGCACGTTGCCATACTGCTTATCTAATAAATCTAATGCTACACTATAGTTCGCGGCGGTTACACTCAGAGATTTGATAATCCGGAGCGGCTCTTTGCCCAACGTCCCCAATAAATACGTGAATTTAGACACTTCGTCTAAATCCGCTCTTCGATCCACGTGGATCGTGAATAATTCACGGTACGATGCGTACTCTTGCACTTCCCCTTCAAACGTGGGGAGAGGCAGCGGCTTCAACCTGGGGAGGGCAACATTCCCCGTTGAAGGGCCTTTCACTTTATCTATTCTATTGTACAATAGTGTGGAAGCGCGTGTCGCTTCACCTAACATATGCCTAATTCGGGCTTCGATACTAGACTCTAATTTAACTCTCTGGTTTTTGTACAGCTCTTTAAGCTGTCGGACCTCTGCCTGCAACTCCGTTACCAAATTCTGGTAAACGGACTCGGAGTAGGTCTCTATCAGTGCCCTTTGCGTTTCGCTTAGTAAATCCTCCAGTAGGCCCATCGACGCCTCGATATGCACGATCGTGGACACAGCCATCTTATTTAACTTTACTTTACGTTTTAGGGGGTTTGGCAAGGCAAGGAAAAAAAAAGATAATTTAACGTTAAGAAGGGACTCAAAGAACTGACCCACGTGGGCGATCGCACATCGGGACGTAGAGGACCGTAATTGTTAGTCTCTCTCTCTCTCTCTCTCAAAAGCTCATATTTTAAATTAGTCCTGTCCGGCTCTGGGAAGCGCTTGCGATCCGGTTCGAAGGACCAAATGTTGTGATTTTCACCAGTTTATTAAATCTGCCCGATGTACTGGGCGGATCGCAAGGCCTTAAGGGCAAGATTCCCAAAACTTTCCAGGATTTAATTAAAATACGGCGATAAAATTTACAATTTTATTACAAAAATAAACTCTGATAAAGACAAACAACATTCTTAGCATTCACAAGACTTACTGAAAAAAACAAGACTGACCCTAGGTAATATAGCATGTGCTCTTCAAGCACAAAGTCCACACCGGACTCATTAACAAACTGAAAATAGTGCCAATTCGAATTCAATACACAACGAATCACACACCAAATATCCCTATTCTTATTTAACTCAGGATTCAGATCCCCAATCACAAGGATCTCTACACTAAACTGCGATACAAAAAACTAAACGTCTTGCACACAAACTTCTACTACAACCAACCTGGTACACAAGGCAGAGAGGAGAGATAACAATTAGAGGGGACTTACTTTGGTCGGGGACGTTGGATCAAAGAGGACGAGCTATCCTTGCAACCCCCGACGTCACCTTTTTGGCGCAATTTGTCCTGAACCTAAATTTCTACATTGGATTTTTTTTATCATGTTACAACAGAATGACTTTATTTTTCCTAATCTTAAATTACCAGCAATTGATTTTATTAGTCTCAGCGCCTTCCTACCAGGTGGTTTCCTTTTTTGGCTCTAAACGTTCACGTCTGGAACTACATTCACTCGCCCGCGAGTTTCTCCTCTCCCTCCAATTTGACGTAGTCGTAGGCGGAGTCAAATGGCGGGAATTTCGATTGATCGGGTCGAAATTCCCGACACACACAATGCCCAGTTTTTGCGCTATTGCTGGCTGTGGAAATCGAGGACGAAGAGATGACAAGAGTTTTTACCGCATACCGGCAGTTATTCAGAATCAGGACAAAGATACAGAGGAATTATCCAAGTGCAGACGTGACTTGAGGTTGACCAGAATATCACGGGCTGATCTACGTGCATCCCCACTACCCTAGGCACGTATTTGTTCTGATCATTTCATATCAGGTCAGTCTCGGCTAGGCCCTAAAAGTATCATTATTCCTGTGTAAACATGCTATATCCGATCGCATATGTGACTTGACAAGTATCATCGTCAGTTCAGTGTGTAGTGTGTGTGGGGGAGGGGCATCTCAATTTTTAAACATCAAAGGGGCATCTCAGATTTTCAATACAAAAATTAAAAGCGCCCATATTGGCTATATTAACAAAGGCTACTTACCTAGGTCTCTATTTCGTCAAGGTGCTCATGCCTATATATAATTAAGTGTATATTTATATTTATCTTAATTTGTGTATTAAATTGTGCAGACATACAGGCCTATGTGATGAATAAACATTGATTATAAATAATAATAATATCTGAAAGCTGGTTTAACCCGAAGGGGTCTTCAGCTTATATATGAAACATTGAAAAAATAATTAAACTTGCGCATTTAATTGCAAGGAGGCAAAACGATCATCCAAAAGCATTACAATAGAGTTTGTCCATCATGTGTTTATATTTATATAAGAAATTATTGCATTTGTAACCAAACACAAACACAATGTTTAGGCATGGACTGATAAAGATTTGACATTTTAATGCAAAACTTTTACATACATTTTGACAATCAAAAATTATAATACACAAGGTTAGGCTAAATGATCAATATTAGCTTTATAATTATAAACACTCTCTTCATTGGCCCAGTGTTTATCAAATTTTGGACTTAAAAGCATTAAAGGGAAAAACAACGAATTCTGGAAGCAGATTATTCAATGGAAATGTATGCCCACTCATGTTTTGGGTTGGCCGACAGTACCAAGTAGTTCACCATATCAATGTATGAAATACTGGGAAAATCCCCAATATTTTGACTGAATGAATTCTGCATCTGGTATGGATCTAGGCCATCAATTAGATCGAGTTTCTGCTTGTAAAAACGCTTATCATCACCCGACAATTGTTTGACAAAGTCGCTCTCATTGTTCATATTCGCTGTAGCAGCTGCCATGTTTTCGCTTTGTATGCCCTCCAGCATGGCCGCCGGCGATTCCCAGTGACGTCATTGAAAGGACTCTATAGTATGCCCAAACGAGTTATATAAGCGTCACTTACGGTTAATGGTGTCCACAGGTACTTTGTATCTCATATGTGTTATGTTACTAGAATGCTTAATCTCTCTCTCACTCTCTCTCTCTCTCTCTCTCTCCTACACAGCTTGACTTCGTTGTAAGAAACTTTGTAGGACAATGCAACACTTCCGGATTGGTGTGAAATTTCGTTACCCTGAGATATTTCTTCAGTTGTGGAAAGGGGTTGGAGGGCGAGAATACGCCAAAGTCATGTATTTTTCGTAGAGTTTCATGTGCTGTGTGTGCTTGTGCATGGTCTTGCAAAAAAGAGCTTGACGCATAAGTTTCCTATAACGAAATTAAGCTGTGTAGAGAGAGAGAGAGAGAGAGAGAGAGAGAGAGAGAGAGAGAGAGAGAGAGAGAGAGAGAGAGAGAGAGAGAGAGAGTGTTACAACTCTGCCTTTCCACTATACTCATAAAGCCTGGAACTTTGCTGCACCTCCTCGTATTTCGTCTTAGATATTATTTTTTACAATTGTGCCTACTGCTTCAATCAAGTCATTTTTAGTATTATTAGGAAGGCCAGAAAAAAAATGAAAAATTCCGTAAATGTTGTGTAAATAAGTTTTTATTTAGTAAACAGAGCAACAAACAGAAATTATTATCTAATATATCTTTGTTCTCTTTAACTTTTGTATTGAGATACTACCGCTAGAGAGTTATGGGGTCTTTTGACTGGCCAGATAGTACTACATTGGATCCTTCTCTCTGGTTACGGTTCATTTTCCCTTTGCCTACATACACACTGAATAGTCTGGCATATTCTTTACAT
>NC_090750.1:28071985-28091985 GCF_036898095.1 Palaemon carinicauda | reverse complement strand
CCAAGGATTGTCAGTGGCCAAAAAACGTGTAAGTAGGCCATCGCTCGTGGCGGTGGCCTCCCGGGTTTCTAATCTTTTCTTTCTACATGAGGCAGGAAGCATGCGATTTTTGGTAAAAACGGCTGCTTGTCGTTCTCTTTTGCCAAGGGAACTCTTCAGGACACAACGTACTCTGTTTAAGTCTGCCGACGTCCGCCTGATAGTTGCCAACGGATCTGCAAAACCCACCTACGGTTACTAGAACCTCACATTATCGTAAAAAGGTAATTTTAATTGGAAGTTTCTCATTGCTGACGTCTCATTGCCAATCCACCCTGCGGATTTCCTCTCTTATTTCCACCTTCTGGTCGATGTCGCCCACCGACAATCAACGCAGACTCGTATTTGTCAAAAACCTACTCAACCCGCCTCCTCCAACCTCGCTCTCCACATCAGCGCACCCACGGATGCCTACGCCCACCTCCTCATGTCGTACCCGGAAGTTTTCCGTCCAGAACTTTGCCAAATGCCCACTGCTACTGGCAAACACGGTATTTATTACCATATCAGGATGACGGGACCCCAGTCTTCGCCAAATTCAGACGTCTGGCACCGGATCGATTGGCAGCCGCTAATCAGACGTTCGCCCAAATGGAAGAAATGGACCTTTGTCAAAAGGCCTCCAGCCCATGGTCGTTACCCTTACACATTGTCCTGAAGAAAGATGGCTCCCTCCGTCTGTGTGCGGATTACAGGCACCTGAACATGCAAACAGTACTGGATCACTACCCACTCCCAAACATCGCCGACGTGACCTCCTAGCTGCACCTAGCGAAAGTTTTCTCCATGTTTGACCTCTTGAAGGGATACAGTATTATTAGGTGCCTGTGAACCCAGAAGACATCCCCAAGACCGCCATCACCACTCCCTTCGGTACCTACACCTTCAATTACTCCTGTTTTGGCCTCTTTAATGCTGGGGCCACTTTTCAACATCTCATGGATGGCATCTTAGGGGACCTTCCCTTCTGTGTATGTTAGGTGGACGACACACTTGTTTTCTCTTCTTCAAAAGAGGAACACCTCCATCACCTGTGCATCGGGCTCGACCGCCTGCAACAAAACGTCCGTGTAGTCCGGTACGACAAGTTTACTTTTGGCATCAACGAAATGTTGTTTTTAGGACACCGTATCACTCCTGAAGGAGTTCATACCTTCCCTGAGTAGGTAGCAGCCATTCAAAACTTCCCCATGTCCTCGACCGTCAAAGCACTGCAGGAATTCTTCAGCATGATCAACTATTATCAGCGTTTTCTGCCAGCCATTACCACCACTCTTTCTTCCCTCTATGCCCCCCTCAAGGGCAATCAAAAAGACCTGATGTGGAGTCCCCTTCAAGAAGCGGTCTTCTGCAACACAAAGAATGCCTTTCAACCGCTGCTGCTCTCACTTTCCCAGTCCCACATGCCCTTCTCCTTCTCTGCACCGTTGCAAGAGACGTCGCTATTGGTGCAGTACTCGAACAGGTGGTCAACGGCTTGCTCCACCCATTGGCCTTCTTCAGCAGAAAACTGTCCAGGGCAGAATCGTGTTATTCTACCTTCGATCACGAATTGCTATCGGTACACTTTGCTGTCCGTTACTTTCACCATTTCTTAGAAGGGATGCCCATCGTCATTTGCACAGACCACATGCCTCTGGTGCATGCCTTCACTCAATAGTCTGAAGCCTGGTCCGCCTGTCAACGCCGACATTTCTTCGCCGTGGCTGAATTCAATTGCATCCTTCAACGCGTCGTAGGGAAAATGATACCTGTCAACGATGCCAAGAAACACGTTGGCCGCCATTCAACTGGGATTGGATCACAACGCCTTGCCATAAGCCCAACGACAGCATCTAGTGTATCAAGCATGTCGGACATCCTGCACATCCCTCCGTTGGGAAAATGTCCCACTCGACGACTCCAACACCACCCTCTTCTGTGACGTCAGTAATGGTAGATCATGACCATGGATTCCTGCTCCCTTTCACATCCCTCGCACTCTTCTACTGCACACCTGCTGAAGATGCAGTTCAATTGTCACGTCATCACTAAGGAGGCTGAGGATTAGGTCCACGCCTGTACTTCTTGCCAAACTTCCAAAGTACATCGACACACGGATTCAGGAGTGGGCGCCTTTCCTTAACCTCAGCATCGTTTGGCTTACATTCACGTTGACGTTGTAGCCCCCTATCCACATCATAAGGACGTCGTTACCTGTTTTCCGTCATTGACCTCTCCACTCGTTGGCGTGAAGCCATTCCCATGGAAACTGCAATATCCGCCACATGTACATCCGACTTACTCTCAGGATGGATAGCAAGATTTAGTATCCCTGAGCATATTACTTCTGACAGGGTACCACTTTTACCTCTTAATTGTGGACATCATTAGAGAATCTCCTGGGCATCACCCTAAATCAGACAACTGCCTACAACCCTGCTGGCAACGGAATGGTTGAACGTTTTCATCACACCCTCAAAGCAGCTTTGAAGTCCTGCTGCAAGGACTCCAACTGGTATACTGAGCTTCCCTGGGTCCCCCTGGGACTAAGATCCACTCTTAAAGATGCCCTGGACGTCTTAGCAGCTGAAATGGTGTATGGCGACCCGTTGGTCGTCCCTGCAAGTTTTTTCCTTCTGCAACCTCCTCTGATAGTCTTCAGCGCATACGTCATGTCATGGGAAAATTTACTCCATGCCACCAGACTTACAAGCCCCCATCAAAGCATCACAAAACAACAGACTTACACTCTGCAACACACGTCTCGACACTAGCAAGGCACCACTAACTCCCGCTTATACGGGCCCTTTCCTTGTGAGCCGACGCAATCTGAAAGCATTCCTACTAAACATTCATGGCAAAGAAGACTGGGTCTTCATTGATCGTCTAAAACCTGCTTATCTCCTGCTAGATGACCCACCTACAGTTCACCTCTCTAGATCAACACGCCCTATTTAACCTGTACAGTATGTAATTTTCATGTGGGGAGCTATTTACCACCTATGTGCCACACGATTGTACATAGTAACGACATTTCTCTTTTTTTGTATATATTATCCTTTGTATCATCGCTTTCCCCCCGCACTGACAGCAACTTATAATAACCTGTCTGCATATTTCATTGTTAACTGTTAACGGAACTGGTTGCCTGTTTGACAAGAAATAGTATGTTTGTATTTTGTAACCTTCTTACCAGGACCTAGTTTGTATATATACTCGATATGTCATAATAAAGTTACTCAGTTGCATTTATCTCGCCTTTGACTCACACCCTACGCTTGGCCCGTCACAGAATCTAGAAGTCTATTAAAAGTGAATTAGTCTAAATCCTTTATAAGTTAAAACCACATCCTCAGTAAGAGTACGATATGTTGCCGTAGAGTATTCATTGACAGTTTCCAACTATCTTCAGAGACAGTTTTTACTTTATCAAGGTTTCAATACTGGTTCAATTTATAAGGAATTTTAGTCTTAGATGATTATTCTTATAAAGCTATGATTGAATTTTTGATCAAATGGTGGAATACTCACTCAGAATTTTGGCCTGTAACTACCTGACGAATTTATTCTTCATGTCCTGTCTGCAGAAAGATCATGCTAATGATATGGTAATTGGAGCAGCACTAAAAAAAAGATACCTCTTGTTACTCCTTGATTGCGATAAACTACATATTGCATAGTCCCAAATGTCAAACTATGCATATAGAAAGAGCACAGATGAAGTGTATAATGTTGAGTGCTGCAAATGACTTTAAAGAAATCAATGCCGCTCCCTCTGGTATTGCAGTGTCGTTATAACAACTCGATAATGGTTCGGAAATAGCAAACACGCTCCGATCAAATAATTACAAATACCAGAAGACTTGGAGAAACTACTGTAGTAGTTCTCGTGTGAAGAGACTGCGTCAAAAGCAGGAAACCACAGCAAAAGCTTCACCCAAAAAACTGCGATCAGCTGACACTTCTCATGGAACAGGAACAGGTAAAATATTCTGTGTCATCTGCGATGGAGTTGACAGGACCAATTTACTCAATACAACAACTGATAAAGTTGATGCCAACTTTCAAAGCTGCCGAAGCCCATGCCGGTGACACTTAATATCATGTTAAATGTTACTTGCGTCTTCGAAATTCTGGACGTGCTGCACAAAGTTGAGCTTCCACAGGCCCTGCTGCACCTCAGTGGAGGATTGTTGAGGATTCTGACTCATTTTTTATGCTCTCCTCTCTTTGTCACATGTATGGACACTGATGGAGGAACAAGGGAGTCCATGTCTGGACACCAGGGAGCCACATTCAACATGATCATCTTCTGGATCATCTTCGTGAATGGGGTGAGTTTGCACAAGGGAAAAAAATATGCGTCTCTAATTCTACCAATGTTGCTGACTTAGTTAAAAAATCCCATGATTCCCTGCTTAACCAAGATGATGCTTTATTGTTGATGTGGGCCGTGGTGATTTTACATAAGCTTTGGCTTATGAAGCAGAAATTATTCTATGAGTCATTTTCGTCAGGCTGCCTGACTGTTCCTGTACTAGAAGAGCTTCGGAAGTTGAATATAATTCTTCGAGGTCCATCTATCCTGCGAGATCAAAGAAATATTGAAATGGATTATCATGTAAAAGGCAGGACAGGGATTGCATGCATCATTTCACAGTTTGTCATTTACAATACCTACCATGGTACACACCATATCAACAAGCACCATACAACACAGAGTAGAACACAAAACACCATTTGTTCTGTACAAAGACCTAAAAATACATGGAAAAGCATGACTGAATAAGCAGATATAAAATGTTCACCAAGTTGGAAAGTCAGTGTCCTATGATCGTGTGATGCAGGTAAAACAACCTGTCGCACGAGCAGTATGAAAGCGTCATGCTGAGGATGGAATTGTGTTGCCAATGAATATACAGCAAAGGAAACTTTTCTCAGGATGAATTTCATGGCACTGCTTTGGGGCAACCAACCATTTATCTTGGGAAAACCAGGGTGAACAGCTAGATCCTATTGAGCTAGACTCCTCTGATACATCTGTACCCCAACTTCTAGATTCATAAGTCATTGTACAACCAGTAGAGCTATCTAACGAGCCTTTGTTTTTACCTAGAAACACCAATGGTTAACTTCGACCAACTAACAGCTTCATAGATACAGCCAAGGGGAAGGACAAAGCTTGGATAAAACACATTGCCAAGTTGCTAGAACATGACACAATTTCAGCAGACGAAGTTATCACCTGGTCAGGGTACAACTCTCGACTCATGAGTGAGGATTTTTTTAAACCACTAGCAGTGATACGGGTTTTGCCACTTTTTCCAGAAAAAGCAGCTTTTGCATCCATGGTGAAGCATATAAGGTACACAGTTTCTGAATCCTAGCAAGACTAGTGTCCTTAGTGCCGATCAGCCAATTTATGCCATAGCAAAGCAACTGCAACGGACATTCCCAGATATTGTTGAAGAACATAAGCTGGTTCTGATGCTTGGAGCTTCGCACATAGAGATAAAGATATATCAGATGATTGGAAAGCTACTAAGGGACTCAAGATGGGAGACAGCACTTTCTCAAGCTCAGCCCTTGATGAGCATCACGTCAAATGTACACATTATGCGCACCAAGTATCTCTAATGTGTCTTCATCTCCTGAAGAACAGGGCATATTCAGCGTACGGTTTCGAGGTTCACGAGGTACCACAGTCACAGGAAAACTAGGATGAACTCAAAAGAACAGAAAGGCCACACTTCAATTATTTGTCCACCATCATGGAGCTTGAGCTGCTTTTGTGCTGCTTTATTCATTCTCTGCGCGAAGAGGATTTTCTTATCCATGTCTAAGTATGTGATAAGCTCTGTCCATGGTTTCACGTGATGGATCACATAAACTCAGCAAGATGGCTGCCAGTACATGTTCGGGATATGGTGCAGCAAGCTGAGAGTCACCCAGATGTACATGCAGAATTTCTGAAAGGGAACTTAGTCGTTCAAAGGTCAACGCATAAGTTCAGCTTTATTGGGAAGGATCAGTCTCATGAACAGTGTAACAAGAGCATTCAAGTTCCTGGTGGGGCTTCTGGGCTGTACGGAAATCCTGAAGCGCTCACACTTTTTATGTTCCCGGTGTGTTGAAGAGTTTGAGATGGTTTTGGACATCACGAGCTCAAACACTGCTCACCATGAAGAACCACAGAGCTTGCAAGTAAAATACAGGAAAGATGTCCTGTCATTTGGTGAAAGTATCGAAGAGCAAGGAAATCCTTTTGTTGATGGTTCAGAACTTGTTGCGCTTGACACCCAAGAATCCATGGATCAAGAATTCACATCTCTCTGCCAAGTCCATGAAATTGGCAAAGATCCTCATGAACAATATATTGCACAAACACTCAACAAGGCAACTCTGCTTGTGTCCAACATTATCTGATGTAACATCCTGACCTCTGCCAATCGACCTGACTTATCCAAGGAAGGCAACAAAGCCAGTGGTACACAGAAGAAAAACATGACTTTTATCACACAACATGCTGATACGGAAAAGTTTTTTCGCTTTGAAAATTTGGCTGACCATGGCTCACTTAGATCTGACAGTAAGTCTGATTTTCTGGAATGCATCAAAGCTCCAACTGGTCGGTCATCTCAAGCTAGGCGTGCAACGATTGTTGTGCTGGATATGGCAGCAGCTATTCACATGGTGCGACCTACATCAGCAAAAACTTTTGCTGAGTGTGCTACACATTATCTGATCCCGTTCCTGAAATCACAGATAAATCCAGCAGTTTCCCACATTGATGTCATATGGAACACCTATTCAGAAGAGAGTTTAAAGTTCCTCACACATCAACGTCGTGGTCCAGGTCCACGAACTAGGGTTAGAAGTGGAAGCACACGAATCCCAAAACATGATTAGAAAAGTGAGCTCCTCAAGAACAATGCCAAAAAGAATGAGTTGATAATTTTCCTTAGTGAGGAGATAGTCAAGAATGACTGGAGTGGGAAACTCATGTTCAGTAACAAAGGAAAAAATGTTCTATCCAACAGACAAGCCGACGTTTCATCACTCCAACCCTGTAATCATGCCGAGGCTTATACGGGGATATTCTTTCATCTGGCACATGCAGTAGTCCAGGGCCACAAGATAGCTATTGTTCGTACTGTTGATAGTGATATGGTGGTCCTTGCCATACACTTCTTCTCAAGCCTTGGTTTCTTGGAGCTCTGGGTGTGTTTTGGGAGTGTCAAAAAAGTCTATGACATCCCCATCCATGACATCTGTGCTCACCTTGGATCTTCCAGATCTCTCGCGTTGTCCCTTTTCCATGCAATAACAGGGTGTAACATGACATCACCTTTCCTTGGATGTGGCAAAAAAACTGCTTGGACATCTTGGCAAAACACTCCAGGACTCACAGAAACACTGATGGCATTGATCAATAATCCAAAGCAGCCTTGATTCTCTACAGATGCAGAATCTGGAAAGATTTTTGGTCATCATGTACAGCAAGGGGTGCGGACTGACCAGGGGCAACGAAGCTAGACATCATCTACTCAGGAGTGGTAGAATAACCCTGGGGAACATTCCACCCACACAAACAGCTTTGTTTGAACATCTCAAGCGGGCTCTGCTTCAAGCAAGCTTCTACTGGGAACAGGCAGTTTCAGTTTACCAGACTATTCCCAGCTTCCCCGCATGGGGTTGGCAAAAATAAAACACTGGTATTTGGTTACCACACTGGACAACACTTGAAGATACCAGTAAAGCATGTTCCATCCTGCTGTACTGTGGCTGCGAACAGGTTTGTAAAGGAAACTGTAAATGTAGCAGAGCTGGAGTCCAGTGCACCGGCTATGCAAATGCGAAGTCGGATGTATCAATAATGATGATACTTAGACAAATACCTTCTACAATGACAGTCCACTGATAACAGACTCATAAAATTTCTTCATTAGTGAACATATTAAGAAACAAACTGAACCGCTGAATGTATATACAATAAAGGTCTGTATTGAGATACATATTTTAGTCCAAAAAATTAATTTTCTAACTTTAGATTGGCAAAAGAACATGTGGTATGTGAAATTTGAGCAGAGATTTAGATTCCTTGAGCTCAAAAACCCATACGAAATGAAATATTGAGTGGCGGCCATATTGAATTTTGCTAATACGGCGACTCCAGTGAATATTGTCTTTGGCGCCCTCAAGAAATTGGTTCAATATGACATCATCTACATCTGTGCCAAATTTCATGCTTGTAGACAAATCTGAAGGATGGTCTCCTTTCAGGCCTGGACTATCTGGGAAATGTAAGAAGCTGTGGAGGTGCATATATTGGTAGTGATCACCAGCTCCTCATTTTCACACTGAAATTAAAACTAGAAACACCCAATAGAAATGTAGATAAAATACATAGGTTTGATACAGCTAAGCTTTTAGAGGATCAGCACAGAGAAACATTTGCAATTGATTGCAGAAATTGATTTGTAGTGTTAGAGACTTATAGAGACGAAGAGCAGACAATTAACGAAGAATAGTGTGGCATTAAGAACACACATCAGTCAGTTGTTAGTGAAGTTTCGGACATGCAGTTACATGGAAAAAGCCATGTATATCAAATGACAAAAAATGATTGTTGAAAGTTTTTGAGGAAGTAATGAAGCTTACAAGGTAGAGCATGCTAAGTATTCCAGTACTGATAGTGATGTCAAAAGAAAAGCCAGAAATGACTGGAGCAAATATTTGGTTAGATAAGCATATAAGGCTGACATTAGGGATAAGATGCTCAATCTTCATTATTAAGGAAATTAAGGCATGCTCAGATCTCTCTCTCTCTCTCTCTCTCTCTCTCTCTCTCTCTCTCTCTCTCTCTCTCTCTCTCTCTCTCTTAGGAATGCAATAAAAATGAAGCACTTACGTCTCTTCTCTTCCTTTAACACTCCTTTTATCATTCTATTTTCTCTCTCCGTCTATTCTCTCTTACAGTGTTCACTCTAGAGAAAGGGTGAAAAAAGAAGAAAATTTTTTTACCAGCTTTCTACCGATCGCGGGGAGACCATTTAAAGGATGAAAATAACTGGTCTCATCCTGCAATCCCTCAGCCTCACTACTTATCATTTCGGAAACGAAAAAATGAATTGGAAATAGGTCGTTTTCAATTAAAATGATCCAGGTTTGGCTGCAGCAGAATATATTACCAAAAAGGATTTAGCTTTTTTTTATTTATAAAGAAAGTTATCTTTTATTATTTGACTTAGCCCAGATTTAAGAAAAAAATTCCCAGTAAAGCATTTTTCTTTTCCGTATTTCAATTTTTTTCTTTTTATCGATTAAACTTTAAAGTGTTCCTGCAAATAGAATTTCTTCGTCTAGAACTCTAGATGGTTTTAATTTTTCCTCTCCTCAGAGGCAATCATGGCCTTATTTTTCATTTATTTATTTTTTTATTTTTTCTTTTTTTTGGTTTCTCAGATGTAATCGAAGACATTTCCATTTGCACCCGAGAAGGGAATATTATTTTTTCAAATCTTAGAAATTATTTTTAAATAGGGTTTTCATTATCCAGTGTAAATGACTTTCGAAATTATCTTTTCACAATATTTATTTTGTGCTCAAGTGTCTCTAGTATACTCCTTTATACTGAATAAGTCATTATCATTGGCTTTTTAGGTAGAATAGAATTTCTTCTTGATATTCCAAATTATCTTAACATTGCAATAATTTTTTGCTTTTTTATTCACTACTTTGTTTTCAGTTATGCATATATATATATATATATATATATATATATATATATATATATATATATATATATATATATATATATATATATATATATATATATATATATATATATATATATATATATATATATATATATATATATATATATATATATATATATATATATATATATATATATACTATACTTTTACACAATTAATTAGTCTTGACACTCAATGAAAATAGTTAACCTGTCAATGATACAAATATACTTCACGTGTGTACATAAATCTCCCTGGACCAGTTACATAGATTTAGACCATACCAACACTCACCACAACATAATGAGTTTAAATTTCTGGCCCAGTTTGCAGCAGCGTTTTAACACACTACACATGTTATAGGCTGGGGCACAAAATCACTTTGGAGAGGACACACTAGAGGCAATTGCAGAGAGAAAGATTAACTTTGGCTTGTTCACAGGACAGGCTGGTTCTCTCCGGCTGCTATGCATCCCTGTGAGTGCATTTAAATGAATCCAGTGACTTCTACAATATTCTAATAGATTATTCTCGTGGCTACGCAGCCGGCACCCGACAACACCAGAGTTACCAACTAGAAATATATTCAGGGGACAAGCCTTGGTTTCAAGCAACTCTCTCTCTCTCTCTCTCTCTCTCTCTCTCTCTCTCTCTCTCTCTCTCTCTCTCTCTCTCTCTCTCTCTCTCTCAGTTACTCCGCTCACCTACTGTTCTCGGAATAAAATCTAACACCGGGGTTTTCAAGAACTTTCTAGAACTCATTGCAAATATAAGAATTGCGTATTTTCTCACAAACCTGATAAAATACCTAATAAAAATATAAAAAAGATTTACATAAGCCCTTGTTCATATCTTGTATGGATCATATAGCACTCTTAAATATATTACGTAACACTTCGCAACAAAATGCGTGAAATGAAAAGTTAATTCATAAAATAACGTAAATATACATATACTAATTTGAATGAAAAAGACGTTAGCGACAAAAGTCTTACGTAATTTACGTATAAAACTAACTCACCTGACTGGATGGCCATTCACCTCTGAAATAAACAAAAGATGCATAGATAAAATATGTGAAGAAATTATTTACTCTAAGCTAAACCAGCTTCATATATATATATATATATATATATATATATATATATATATATATATATATATATATATATATATATATATATATATATATATATATATATATATATATATATATATATATATATATATATATATATATATATATATAGATATATATATATATATATATATATATATATATATATACAATGTTTTGTTCATGTGTTTCATTTGTGTATTTATGAGATGTTTAGCAAGCTCGCACGGTGAGTTCCACTCATATAGGTTTAAGTAATGTATGTAAATTACATAAGACTTTCGTAATTCATTAAATTGTATTTCCATTCAGTTTCGTATGTCTAAATTAACATTATTTGTAAAAAGGAACTTTTCATTTCATGTATTTTGATACAAAATCTTATGTAAACATATTTAGGTATACTGTATCACACACACGAGGGATTACACCGCTTTTTATGTTTCCACGTGCTTAGAAAGTTCTTGAAGATTCCAGATATAGATTTACTCTCTTTTTTTGTCATAAGAAGTAGGTGGGCGGACTTACAAGAAAGAGGGTTGCCTTGAAAGGAGGGCTATTATCCCTATTTAAGTATACTACGTTGGCAACTTCACGTCGCAAGGCCTTGCCCTCCACATTACTAGAATGATCTATTAGAATTTCTTAGCGGAATTAAGTACATGTATATAGCCCAGGAATGCATAAGCAACAGAAGAGACCCATCCTATCCCTTCAAAAGAGCTAAAGTTCGTCTACAGTCTCTCCTCTCAAGTTTGTGTCCTCTCAAAGGTGAATAAGTTTTTTACCCAACGTCTATATCTTATAATGTTTTTCAAACTTTGGTGGAATTTATTGAATATAAATTCAAGTATAGTATGATAATGTAAGTACATTTAGAATAAAAAATTTTGTTACTGGACCTATAAGATCTAGTTTAAACATTGAAGTGTATTTATTTTGCTTATCTGTTCAGTAACCTCGTGTGAGACAAAGGACGTAAACGTAACAGTTATATTAATGTAAATCTAATCTAGTGTTTAATCTTTAGAATTTTAGTGTTAACTATTTCCTTTAATTATCATTAGTAAATATTTGCATAAAATTAAATTTCCTCTGAAACAAGTGATTGTATGATTTTCATAACGTAACATCTTTTCGTCTTAGGTGATTGTATAATTTTCATCACGTAACATTTTTTTGTCTTAGTCTAAGGTTTTGATCATATTTACTATTTCTAGTGATTTATTTGTAGTGATAATTCTTTTGAAGCGTTGCAATTTTTTATACAATATATTTGTTCTTCTAAGGTGTGTATTATTTTAATCATCATCTTTTACTAAGAGTATTTTGCTCGTAATCCCTGTCTAAGAACCAAAGTAAGAGGTTGGTTTTGAATAGTTCTTATAAAATAATCACCAAGTTTTATTTTGAAAGTAACATAAGACACCTTTCAGTGTTCATATATAGTACCCTTTGGGAGTTCCATATTATTTTTAGCACTGGGGTATTATTATTCAAGTGTAACAGACTCACCTAATATAAACAGGTGAGTTTGGAGCTCGGGAGTTTATGTGATTCTGACTCATATTGATATATATATATATATATATATATATATATATATATATATATATATAAATATTATTATTAATACCATATTATGGCTCCTAGGTCTAGGAACCACCAATATATTTTACTATGGCTCGCGACTGGGAACCAAACATATGTAATAATCTATACTACGACTGACAAGTTAATCAACCTCTCGAATTCCAAACTCATTTGTTTGCTTTTACATTAAAACTTTCACAGTTTGAAATATTAATACACTAATTCTGAGACAGTTAAATAACTCCCAGAGAGCATTATATAAAACACTAAATATCCAGAGGTCTCTAATTTACACTCCAAAACAAACTGGGTAGTTATTCTTAAGGATTATCTAAAACTTAATTTGGTTCTTAACAGGATACGAGCTAATATGATTCTAAACAATGCTGATTTGAATATACATTCTTTATATAAATAAATATATACTATATAAATTACAACACTTAAGAAGAATTTACACATATTAACTAAATCACTCGAAATATTAATTCAGAACAAAACTTAGAATAGGACAAAAGTGTTACGATCTGAAAATTATATATTAACTTCACTTGAACTATTATATCTGGATAAACCCTAGACTAAGAAAAGAAAAAGGCACATATGAAAAATATTACAATCTCTTGTCTCACTTCAAATGAAATCTGAAAACAATATTTAGGTTTGACACTTGAAATATAGATAACCAGATATAAATACATTTATATATATATATATATATATATATATATATATATATATATATATATATATATATATATATATATATATATATATATATATATATATATATATATATATATATATATATATATGATAAATTTTGCATATTTAGACGTGTTTTTCATATTCAATTAGCAACGATGGGGAAGATGGGTTGATTTCAATTCTAAGTACAAAACACCTAAATTCGACAGGTATAAGTACAGAAGAATTGTCATTGACTTTTATCTTTCTTCGTGGCCATGTGGTTTATTCACTGTCTGTACAAACTTGCCGACCAGGGTTCAATTCCCGGCCGGACACAAGCTCTTGTCTTTGTGTGATTTCGCCTGGGGCTCTGATCCCGAGGTTATTAAGAGAATCCAGACATTAATGAATCAAAAATATATATGGCTTGTTTGAGTATGAAAAACACGTCTAAATGTGCAAAATTTATCATTAATCGAATGCCAAGTAACAAACTACCAATTAGCTACGATGGTGAAGATGGGTTGATTTCAATTCTAAGTACAAAACACCTGAATTCGACAGGTATAAGTACAGAAGAATTTTCATTGTCTTTTATCTTTCTTCGTGGCCAAGTGGTTTAGTCACTGTCTGTACAAGCTTGCCGACCAGAGTTCGATTCCCGGCCGGACACAAGCTCTTGTCTTTGTGTGATTTCGCCTGGGGCTCTGATCCCGATGCCGTTAAGAGAATCCAGACATTAATGTATCAAAAATATATATGGCTTATTTGAAAATGAAAAACACGTCTAAATGTGCAAAATTTATCATTAATCGAAGGCCAAGTAACAAACTACCAATTAGCTACTATGGTGAAGATTGGTTGATTTCAATTCTGAGTACAAAACACCTGAATTCGACAGGTATAAGTACAGAAGAATTGTCATTAATTTTATCTTTCTTCGTGGCCAAGTAGTTTAGTCACTGTCTGTACAAGCTTGCCGACCAGGGTTCGATTCCTGGCCGGACACAAGCTCTTGTCTTTGTGTGATTTCGCCTGGGGCTCTGACCCCGAGGTAGTTAAGAGAATCCAGACATTAATGTATCAAAAATATATAAAGCTTATTTGACTATATATATATATATATATATATATATATATATATATATATATATATATATATATATATATATATATATATATATATATATATATATAGATTTGTATTTTGATCTGGTTATCTATATTTCCAGTGTCAAACCTAAATATTGTATTCATATTATATATATATATATATATATATATATATATATATATATATATATATATATATATATATATATATATATATGTGTGTGTGTGTATATGTATATATATACAGTATATATATATATATATATATATATATATATATATATATATATATATATATATATATATATATATATATATGCTTATATACAAATATATTCATATACGCATATATACACACATACTACCGCTTGAGAGTTATTGGATCCTTTGACTGGCCAGCCAGTTCAGCCAGTCCTACATTTGATCACTCTCTCTGGTTATGGATCACTTTCCCTTTCCCTACATATACACATTCTCCTCTATGCCCATACATGTGACAACACTGAAATTACCGAACAATTATTCTTCACTCTTTACAATAACTACGGCACCTAATTGTTCAGTGGTTACTTTCCTCTTGTTAAAGATAGAGGAAAAACTTTAACCATGGTAAGTATCTCGTCTATGAGAAGGACACTCCAAAATCAAACCATTATTTTCTACTCTTAGGTAGTGCCCTAGCCTCTGTTCCATGGTCCTACACTGTCTTGGGTCAGAGTTCTCTCGCTTGAGGATACACTTGGCCAAACTATTCTCTCTTATTTTTATTTTTGTTGCTTCTATTCAACTGGTGTGTCGGGCAGAGTTAATAGAAGGACCATTAATGTCTGGTGGTATATCAAGAGATTTTCTTTCCCTTATCTGTTTCATTATCTTTTCAAAACCATTGTTACTGCTCACCCTTCAGTTGAAGTGGCTATCTTGGGGAGGTGGGGGTAGTATTTAGCTTTGCGTAGTTTATCGGTTTCGCCAAGTTGATCAATTTCTCCGACTTTTTATCGTTAGCATATGGATTTTATCAATCACTTTATATGCATTTATGTACTATGTTTTTGCTATCATTATTGTTAAGTTAGTTTTTAAGTATGAGGAATCTTTTCATGCCGTTACTTCTAACATGTCTGAAGACATTGTGAAAAATTCGGGTTAAATACATCTTAGAATTTGTCAGTGCAGTCGAATGATTGTAGCATTCGCGGTCTGCATACAAATATTCATGAACTTCCAGTTGTGCCCAGACGGTATAATAATCTTTTGTGCTTAGAGCCTTTGAATTCTCAAAGGAGGCACTCATCTGAGGTACTTATAACTGGTTTTAAGGGTCCAATAATTTTGAAAAGTGATGTCATTCCTAGGACCATGGGGATAGCTGTGTATACTGGGACAGAGTACCTTGCTCCTCAAAGGACCTGCTTTGAATGTGAATGTCATGAGATTCATATGCTAAAAGCTGTGACAGATATAACAACTTCTATTTGTGTTCGGTCTAAGAGAACCCGGACATGGATAATTCAATCTTTGATTGTCTTCTTACCGTTATGGTTAAAATACAAGAAGATAGATAAATCGCTTTTGTTGTTGTTGTTGTTGTTGGTGATTTCTTCTACCGATTTCCATGGCTTCAGAGCTTCAGACTTTGCCTCTGAATCAGGCTGTGAGCAAATCATAAGTGGAGCTACTCACAGGTTTGGTAACTACTTGGAACTCGTATACACCAACTCCCCGTGTGGTATATCAAATTAGGTTGGTTCTCCATTTGGGACATCTGATCATGCCTTAATTTCCTTAATAATGAAGATTGAGCATCTTATCCCTAATGTCAGCCTTATATGCTTATCTGACCAAATATTTGCTCCAGTCATTCCTGGCTTTTCTTTTGACATCACTATCAGTACTGGAATACTTAGCATGCTCTACCTTGTAAGCTTCATTACTTCCTCAAAAACTTTCAACAATCAATTTCTGTCATTTGATATACATGGCTTTTTCCATGTAACTGCATGTCCGAAACTTCACTAACAACTGACTGATGTGTGTTCTTAATGCCACACTATTTTTCGTTAATTGTCTGTTCTTCGTCTTATAAGTCTCTAATACTACAAATCAATTTCTGCAATCAATTGCAAATGTTTCTCTGTGCTGATCCTCTAAAAGCTAAGTTGTATCAAACCTATGTATTTTATCTACATTTCTGTTGGGTCTTTTTAGTTTTAATTTCAGTGTGAAAATGAGGAGCTGGTGATCACTACCAATATCTGCACCTCCACAGCTTCTTACATTTCCCAGATAGTCCAGGCCTGTAAGGAGACCATCATCATTAATAATTTTTCCTTCTAATGATATTTCATCGCCCATTGTATACTCTCTTCTCATCATCTCTATCTTTCTACTATTTATCTTGAGCCCAACCTCGTGTGATATTTCATGCCTTCTAATTAGCAAGCATTGAAAATCATGTGGTGTTCTGCTAAAAAGACATCATCATCAGCATATTCTAGGTCTGCTAATTTCTTATCACCAATCCAGTAAAATCTTAATCCACCATCTCTGACTGTTTTATAGATTACAAAATCTACGACGAGGATGAACAACATTGGTGATAACACATTCCCATGGAGTACTCTGCTGTTCACTGGAAATTCATTTGATAGGACTCCACTAACATCAACTTTGCACTTGCTATGCTCAAGAACAGACTTAATCAAATTCAAATATTTGAGAGAAATTCTATAATTATATAGGGCTCACCACAAAATTGGCCGGTGCACACTATCAAAGGCTTTTCCATAGTCCACAAATGCCCTCAGAAGTGGATTTCTATATTCTACGCATTGCTGTACAGCATATCTTAAAATGAAAATTTGGTCATTGCAACTTTTACCTTTTCTAAATCCTGCTTGTTCACCTCTCAGCTTTTCATCAATCTTTCTCTCCAGCCCCTTTAGAATAAGCATACTATATATTTTCATAACAACTGATTTAAGTGTTATGCTTTTGTAATTATTATAATCAGTTAGGTATCCTTTTTTTTCTTTTACACCAACACTCCTAGCCTCCATTTATCAGGTTTTGCCTCTCCATGCTACATTCCACAAAATAATCTTTTAAGTATTCTTGAGTCACTCCAACTATAATTACATTTCATGATCTTCTATGGTTTCAACTATGGAGTACGTAAGTAAAATTTCATACCTAAGTAAAATCCCACACACACACACACACAAACACACACACACACACACATACACACACATACATATATATATATATATATATATGTATATATATATATATATATATATATATATATATATATATATATATATACTGTATGTATATTTATATGTATATATATAAATATATATATATATATATATATATATATATATATATATATATATATATATATATATATATATATATATATATATATATATAATGTATATATATACATATAAATATACATACTGTATATATATATATATATATATATATATATATATATATATATATATATATATATATATATATATATATATATATATATATATATATATATATATATATATATATATATATATATATATATATATATATATATATATATATATATTTATGTATATACATATACATAAATATGTATATATACACATAATATATATATATATATATATATATATATATATATATATATATATATATATATATATATATATATATATATATATATATATATATATATATATATATATATATATATATATATATATATATATGCGTGTGTTTGTGTGTGTGTGTGTTTGTGTGTATGTGTTTATGTACTCTTACGAAGCTGGTCTATTATAGAGTAAATATTTTATTCATGTATTTTATTTTTGTATCTGAGATATGTATAGCCAGCTCGTAAGGTGAGTTCCTCTCACAGAGGTTTAAGTACTTCTATGTAAATTACATAAGACTTTGGTTACTCGTTTAATTATATTTTTCATTCAATTTAATATATGTAAATTTACCTTATTTTTAAGAATTAACTATTTTGTTTCACATATTTTGTTACGAAGTCTTATATAACTCGATTAGGTATGCTGCACGACACATACGAGGTTTGAACACGAGGTATTACATTCTCTTTAGGTTTTCACATGATTAGAATGTGCATGAAATTTCTTGAAATAGATTTACTTTTTTTTTTAAATGTTTTGAGGAGTATGTGGGCAGAGATAGTTGAGAGAGAGAGAGAGAGTTGCCATGTTGTGCGTTGGAACTAGTCTGCTACTTGATTATTTGGTAACTTTATCGTCGTAAGCCATGCCCCCTGGTACTTCTAGTAGGCCCGACTGTAAGATTCTGGAATTAATCTGAGTCCATATAATGAGCTTCAAAGAAATGCATAAACAGCAGAAAAGATCCAGATTGTCCCTTTTGAAGAGCCAAAGTTTCTCCTCTCTCCTATCAAGTGCATCAAGTGTGTGCCCTCTCAAACGGAATCAATGATTTCTATCCTACATATATTGTTCATAGTGTTCAAAAGTTAATGAAACTTTAAATGTTATTTCAAGTGTATGGTGTTATTATTAGTACTTGTTTGATATAATTATTTGTAACTGACCCTATGAGATTTAGGCTAAACAGTGAAGTGTACTTATTTGGCTTATATCCGGTTACCTCATGTGATCCATAACACGAAAATGTATCAGTTACATTTACGTAAATTCATTTTAGTGTTTAATCATTAAAGTGTTGAAGTGTTAACTATTTTCATTTATTATCAGAATTGAATATTTCAATAAATTAACTTCTACTGAAGCAAGTAATTGTATAATTATTTCAAAAAATCTTTGAATAGTTCTTATAAATTAATCACCCAGTTTTGTTTTGAGTGTTAAGTAAAAGACCTTTGGATAATCAGTATTTTTATATATTGCTGTCTGGAAGTTACATAATTTTCTCAGAGTTGGGTATTAATTTTCAAATAAAACAGACTTATATAAAAATAAACAGGTGAGTTTGGAGCTCAACACTTTATGCACTTTATCAGCAGTGTGAATATATATATATATATATATATATATATATATATATATATATATATATATATATATATATATATATATATATATATATATATATATATATATATATATATATATATATATATATATATATATATATATTGTTATGAACCGCCTTAATGGTTCAACAGGTTCTTTAAAAAAAACTAAAATAATTGGGACTGGAATGAACCAATGGACTGCAACAACCAAAGGGGTGGGTAAAACAGAAAATACTCAAGTACCTTAACCTAGTTTATTTTACAAAAAAAAATATACAATAACTACAAGTATATACAATAATTACAATGAGTACAGGTATTGGGAAGCACAGAGACAAAAGATCGTTACCACAAAATCAGCTAAACTTTAAAATCACCAAATATAGTTTACTTGAAGTTAACGTACATGATAAACAATTATCAAAATTCATAAACAACAACAAACAGTAAGCAGCAGACATGAAAATTTAATAAATGAAACTTCTCATTAATATACAAATAATAAATACGAGCCCATGCACTGGCTCTTCCAACATCCACAAACAATCCCTGATCCTCGAGGACGTCCATCGAACACTGCGGGAACTACCACGACAGTGTCGATACAACAGCCACTTTGCTGCCACCGAAGAACAACGCTTCCAAACCATCTCGA
>NC_090750.1:28056985-28064485 GCF_036898095.1 Palaemon carinicauda | reverse complement strand
TTCGTGGAGTCAACTGCTCAAGGAGGCCTAGCTTTCCCTTCCCACCCTAGAAGAAAACTCGGGAGGAGTATATGGCATAATACAGTTGTCACATCTAAAAAAATTACAGGGTTACGTAACAAACATTAATTTAAAAACGAACATCAAGTGCTCTAATTGTAACCCAACATACACACAAAAAAGAGGTTCATCTAGAAGGCAACCTTAAATTACTAGCATGTGCCATTACAATAAGAAAATAATATATATAGTCTCCACAGGAAGAAATTTGACAACACTTTAATGATACGTCATCTAATTTTATATATATGGATAAGATTTGCAAAAAAAAAAAAAAAAAAAAAAAAAAAAAAAAGTGGTTTATTACTTTGAATATCAGTGTACTAATTTATACCAACTCATTGCTATAGTTAATGTAATAAAACTACTTCTGTGGAGCAAAATAATTATATATCAACGTAATTTCATAGAAACTGGGAAATACCCCCAAAACAAGTACTCATAAAAACTAGGAAATTTTATTTAAGGGGAATAAATGGCAATATAATTATAGATAGGATGGGGAAGCTATGGTCGATTTTTTTTTCTTTTTAATTAGATTACCGTTGGGGGGGAAGTAGTAGTGAAGAGGTTAACTGTCAATAGCATTATGTTTTAATGATAATCTGAGTCTGTTTCTTTATTTCTTAATGTCATTTATAAAAGTTTTATTGTTGTTTTTTTTTTTCTAGAATCCTCCTTTTCATTCTTTTGCAGGTTTATTTGAATATGCCATGCCAAAGACAGGCAAATAGTGATGAATATGTCAAATATAGTTTCACTGCACTCCTGGACGATAAGGGAGGACCAGACCGGCCACTTTACATTTTATCATTTGCAACTTAAATTTGAAGTCTGTTAGACTCCAAGACCACCCGTTGAAGCATTCAACCACAGAACATGAACAGTCTCTCGAGGCCTTGCAGGTGAAGAGGGCTAGATATGAAAAGAAAGGTACACTACCTCAACTTGGATTCAAGCCAGTGCAGAAACACTTTCTACAAGTTTCATATG
This sequence comes from Palaemon carinicauda, assembly GCF_036898095.1. Classification (NCBI taxonomy): domain Eukaryota; kingdom Metazoa; phylum Arthropoda; class Malacostraca; order Decapoda; family Palaemonidae; genus Palaemon; species Palaemon carinicauda. Next base: position 28,063,432 of record NC_090750.1, on the reverse strand, counting down.
AAGTGGCATACCAGTGCATTAGGGCTAAGGCTTCGCATTCGGCTCCAGAAAATTGGATTAAGCCATGCATCATTCGGATGGTTGAGTTAATTATGGGAACAGAGGCAGTCAAGAAGATGAAGGATGTGCCTTTGTCCAATAATGTCATTGGAGGAAGAGTTGAAGATATGAGTTGCGTCATCTTGGACCAAATTGTAGAGGAGACTCCAGCAAGTCCTACCCTCATTAGTCTGCAGTTGGATGAATCAACTGATGACTCCAACCTAAGTCAACTGATTGTGTATACCCGTTACATCAAAGATGGTGAGATTAAAGATGAATTCCTCTTCTGTTTGGCTTTGCAGACAACGACTAAAACAGCAGATGTATTCCGACTCTTGGACGAATTCTTTCAGAAGCATCAGATCAAGTGGGAGAAGGTAGGATCAGTCTGCACAGAGGGTGCCCCAGCCATGATGGGGAATAAGTCTGGATTTGCTGCTTCAGTGAAGGAGATGGTATCAGATATCATTACGAAGCACTGTGTACTCCATCGCCATGCTTTGGCGATAAAGACATTGCCATCTCATTTCAAAGAAGTTCTGTCCATCTGTGTTAAAGTTGTCAATTACATCTGGGGACGTGCTTTAAACCACAAAGTGTTCAAGTTATTTTGTGAGGAGATGGGAAGTGAACATCAGGTGCTTCTCTTCCACACTGAAATGCGATGGCTCTCCCGCGGAAAAATGCTGACACGTATTGCAGAGCTCGCTGATGAGATTGCAATATTTCTCCGAAAGTATCAGAGTGATTTTGCTGAAAATTTTGGCGACGAAAATTTCATTGTCTCTCTCTCTTACCTGGCAGACATTTTCAGTCATCTGACTGATCTCATCTTGTCCATGTAAGGCATGTTTGCTAATAATATTGATTGTACAGAGAAGGTAGAAGCCTTCGAGAAGAAAATATCACTGTGCAAGCATCGTATCTAGGGAGGAAATGTGGGAAGTATTCCTATCCTGGATGAAAAACATGGAGACAAGACAATCCAGCCAATGCTTGTAGAAAATATTATTGCTCACCTCTCACTCCTAAAGACCACTATGGCACAATACTTTCCCATGGATCATTCATTTCCATAATGGATACAGCAGCCCTTCTTGGCAGATATGGATAATGATGATAACCTAAACGAGGAGCTTATTCATCTGCAGGTGAACCAGGGTTGTCAAACAAAGTTTCTCACTCTACCGCTGTCAGGTTTTTGGTGTGATCAGTTGGTAGCATACCCTGGATTAGCAAAGGCAGCGTTGGAAATGATTATTTTATTTCCAATTACCTACCTCTGTGAAAAGTTTTTATCCATCATGCTCCAAATCAAAACAAAACTGCCCAGAACCGACTTCAAATTGGGTTGCTTCATCATATGAGGGTGGCTGTGGCCAACAAAAAGCCTTGAATTGAGAAACTAGTTGCATATAATCAACAGCAAAAATCACATTGATGTACAGTATATACAGTATGATTGATTACCCAGTTGTACATATCTAAATCCATGCAATTTAATTTTTTTTTCATTTTTTTATTTCTTTTATGAACAATATTGGTATTTTGTGTTAGTTTTTAGGAATGAAGAAAATGAAATTTAAAATTAAGGCTGTTAGAGCAATTTAAAAGAAATATGCACCAAAATGTGCTGGGAAAAAAGTAACCCTTTGGGGGTTAAGGGTTGGAAATTTCCAAAAAGCCTGGGGGTAAAAGGGTTAACAAGCAGTACACTTCACATTCCTTTGTCCTTTTAGTTACCTAGTAATAAGATATTAATAGTTAAGATAATTAGGAAGTGCTGGACTGCTTAGACATGACAACAAGGGGCGCTAGGGTTGGAAAAGGTTGGGAAACACTGGCTTACATAGTCATTTCAAATCATTTTTCTCAAAGTAAAATTCCCCCCATTTCTGTTTTTAGCAACGAGACGAACTTAATTTTTTTTTAAAGTAAATTCTTTTATCACTGGAGTTGGAACCATGGAAGAAAAAAGCCAAAGCATTTTATTTTTATTGCTAAAATCTTGTTTATTTTTGCGTGTTTATGCACCGCGAAACCTTTTGTTTTAAAAAACCACGTGGTAGGCTTCAGTTTTGTGTAGCAGGATAGACAACCTTCTGTGATGTATTTGTCTTTTATTCGTTTTGAGCGACGGTTATCACAGTGATTAATAGTTATAAAATATGTTGTGCAGTAAGTGAATTTCTAATTTGTATTAAAAGATGCGTGAAGTTTAAGAAATTTTCCCAAAATGTACGTGTTCATTTCAAACATAGCCAACCTGATATAACTGTGCTCACAGCCGTGTTTCTGAAAGAAGCTATGGTTTGTTATTGTCTGTTATTGTTTGCTTTGTTATTGTATACGAATTCTATTTAACGAAAGCGCAGACCCGAGATTTAGCCAAATTATTTATTGCACATTGGTAAGTGGTTCGTGCACATATCAATCATTCAATTTTGCGCATGAAATGTTTTGTCATTTATCTTTAGTGCTAGGATACAGTATGCTCTCATATCGAAAATCTTAGCATACGATTCAGGTAAACGTTTTACGGCAGAAAGGCATAATTTCATTTCTGTAATATTACGTGGCATACATTTTATGTACAAAATTTGAAAGGGATAATTCTCGTATGATTGTGTTAAAATTGTTCCCCTAAGAATGAATAATTTACGCTATCACATTATTTTTTTTTTTTTCAATCAGGGTATACGATCTATTAGATAAACTATTTGGGAGCTGTAATTCCTTAAATTAATTTTTACTAAAAGGAAAATATGTAAAGGGATTAATTTTCTTAGCGAAGTAATAAGCAAACTCAGTGACATTGTTTGTTTTATTTAATCTATTATACTTTAAGTATAAATATACAAACTCTGCTTTAAGTCACAGAGTTACAAGTGGTGGTGTTGCAAGAATGCACCCACACATTTTTATAAACCCATTTTTTTATGTGTAGCATAGAGGATCCATCATCGGTATGATTCCATTTTTTTTTATAGAGGATCACCAATCGTTGTGATTCCACTTTCTTATGACTAGCATAGAGGGTCACCCATCGTTGGAATTCCATTTTTGTATGACTAGCATAGAGGGTCACCCATCGTTGTGATTCCATTTTTTATGACTAGCATGGATGGTCGGTCACCCATAGTTGTGATTCAATTCTTTTTTATGTCTAGCATAGAGAGTCACCCATCGTTGTGTTTCCATTTTTTATGACTAGCATAGAGAGTCACCCATCGTTGTGATTCCATTTTTTATGACTAGCATAGAGGGTCACCCATAGTTGTGATTCCATTTTTTTCATGTCTAGCATAGAGGGTCACCCATCATTGTGATTCCACATTTTTAGTCTAGCATAGAGGGTCACCCATAGTTATGATTACATTTTTATATATCTAGCATAGAGGATCACCCATAGTTGTGATTCCATTTTTTTTATATGTAGCATAGAGGGTCACCCATGGTTGTGATTCCATTTTTTTATGTCTAGCATAGAGGGTCACTCATCGTCGTGATTCTAGTCTTTTATATGTGTAGCACAGAGGATCACCCATATTTGTGATTCCATTTTTTATGTATTGTTAATTGTTTTGGACGCATTGCAACCAGACAGCCTAGGTGCCCACCCATTGGCATGCTCCCTGTTTTTCAAGTTAGGCTCCTGTTCAATTTCTTTCGAGGCTTACTATCTGGTGATAGTTCTTTCCTGAGAGTTATTCTTTAGAGCCATTGTGTATTTTGCCCAGCTCCATCTTTATCCTTTCTTCCGTGAGACTCTTGCGTAGGCTAGAGCGTCTTCCGCATCTGTGTAATTTCTTGCACGGTCCACACCGTACCTTAAGCTGTTAGGTTTGATCTGGTCGCAGTCTCCCCAAGAATTAACAAAATGACTGCTGCTGAGATCAGTCTGTTTGTGAACTTGGCAGAACGACAAGGGTATAAGGGAGACGCTTTGCGAAGGTATGTACGCAAACTAACGGATGAAACCAATGCTCGGAGAAGAATAGAGTAGGAAAGGATGCGGTATGCGAGAAAAAAAGAGAGCGTATGAATTAAAGAAGCGGGAAATGGGCATTCGATTGGCACAGCTCAATAACTTGCCACCTCAACCCAATGTTGCTAAATTCCAGCAGGACAATTGCAAGAAGGTCCAGTTCATTGAAGGGGTCACCAAAGAATTCCCTACAGTGGAGTTCAAGGTAACCCCGCCCAAGCTCAGCAAGAAGTGCAGACAAGGGGTAATGAGTGTTATCGGACATGAGGGCTACGACTTGCTCTTGGGTCAAGAGTCCATGAAGCCGTACAGCGAATACCCCTCAGATGCATGAAGGCTGCTAAGCCCGAGCTGAAAACAGTGAGGATGCTTCCTGCAGGGAAAGATGAATGGCTAGCTGACATTGACCTTGGTGAAGTAGCTTGGCTAAGTAAGGAGGCCCAAGAGTCTTCCACCTCCAGCAGTAAGTCTGAGCCTCATATGCAAGAAGTTAATTCTGGTGAAGGTGTGCTACTTTCCACCACAGGGGATAGGGCTATTCCCAGCACCATGCAAGAGGTCTTAGAGGAGGGCCAGGATTCTCCCCCTTCCAGCAATGAGTCTGAACCTTGTACTCTAGAAGTCCATTCGGATGAAACTGTGCTAGTTACGACCACTGGCAATAGGGCTACCTCAACCACCAGGCCAGAGGTCTCAGAGGAGGCAAAAGGGGAAACACCCATCATTCCAGAGACCCTAAGGAGCCAGACAGAGCCCATCGGATTTCAGCTGTCGGACGAGACACTGAAAAACTACAAGGAAGCTGCCTATTCGGCTGAAGCAGAAATAATTACTCTCTCGAAGGAGAACTTCCTCCAGAAGGATGGGGTGCTCCTCAGAATCACCCAAGGCCCTTACGATCCTGCTGAGGCCCTGTGCCATTAGATAGTTGTCCCCCGTAATCTCCGCTTGTCGGTGCTATGAATGGCTTATGAGAGACTGGGAGGGCACTTTGGGGTGAAGTGCAAAACCCAACTGATTCAGACTCATTTCTGCTGGTCGGGCCTTCAGAAGAGTGTTAGGCCTTATGTAACCTCTTGCCATCCATGCCACGTGGCCTGTAACCCAAGTCAGGTGGTGCCAAGGGCTCCTCCCTAACCCATTCCATCCGCAGGTATTCATTCCCCTGTGTTGGTGGAGTAGGTAACTCCCCTGCCCCGGAGTAAGCGCTGAAGTCGTTTCCGATTAACAAGGATCGATCGGTTCACATGCTACCTCGAAGCTGTGCCAACTAGGTGTGCCATTGTCAATCATGCTAACCATGGGCTCCCACTGACAGTCCTAACAGCCCATAACCCTCTAACCTACTTGACTAAACTACATAATAAGAATAAAGGGCTCATGAGGTGGGGCATAGGCCTCTAGAACTAAAACTAGCAGGTCGAGCGACTAAAGAGCTCATATGAGAGAGTAGCAGATGTGCTCTCCCCGCATTAGTGCCCAATGCACAGTGCCATGTCCATAATATGTAGCCCTAGTCAGAATGTTAATAGAGGTCGTATGAAAAAATATTAATTGGCCTTGGTGTCTCCCCTGGTATATAAACTTGATGAGCCATCTTAGCCTTATTGGTTGCATTTAATGTATTTTTATGTATTTATTTTATCTTTTGCATATGATTTGTCCCTTTGCTTTAATTTTCATGCCTACCACTGCAATAGGTCACATAACTGCAATTGTTATTGCATTTTCCAATATTTTGTTGTTGCTACACAGCCAGCATGCTTACTTCTATGTGGCACTTAAAGTTAATATGCTATTGAAATAAAGTAAAATAATAACCCTAGTTACAGCTTAGAAAATAATTCATTATCGTGGTGAGACTCACTGTGGGAGGAGTCATTAAGGCTAGTGCCTTCAGACCTTGCTTGCAGAGTTCTTGTCTTGTTTTAGGACAAAAACTCTGCAAAAATGGGGGGCTGTTATTCATGACGACCCAGCCAGCAAAGACCGATCAACATGCCACAAGCGTTGGGACCCTATGCAGAGCCTCACTACCTGTCCAACCATCCTATACCCATCTACTCCCCTGAAGTCTCATTTCAGACATCTTCAAAAATACCATGCGTCCGTTCATCGCTGCCACAAAGGAACCATGGAGAAGTCAGGAAGTCAATTGCATCCTACACCATTTGGGGGCTGAGAGGGGTTACCTTAACGCAGGAACACATGGGCATCCTTCTTTGCTCTTCACCCTTCATGGAGGCAGGACCTGTGACACGATCTCCATAAGGGAGGAAACAGAGTCCTTTTCATCAAGGTAAGGTGTCTGTACTTTGAGATCCTCATCCTCCTTACCCAGCCTTCCACCTCCTTTTCTTATCACATCCCATCCTTTACTTTCATTCTTAACGAAAGATCCTACACACTGAACTTTA
>NC_090750.1:28049485-28054485 GCF_036898095.1 Palaemon carinicauda | reverse complement strand
TGGATCCGTTGGGCTTAATAGCATTCTGCTTAACCATCTACGATCCGAAATTTTACTATAATAACAACAATAACAACAACAACAACAACAGCAGTAATAATAATAATAATAATAATAATAATAATAATAATAATAATAATAATAATAATAATAGGTTTTATTAAAAGTGATTGCTGCCTCAGTGGCGTTAATCTTGTAATTAACTTTTTCTATTGTTCTTATTATCTTCTTCTCTTCATTTGAACAATCCGTCAGTAACTGGGAAAGGGACATATCAATAGGAAGGTGATGAAGACCATATCATTCACAATTTGTCTTCAATATATCACAACACATTGTAAAAGTACAGATAATATGTACAAAGTATAAAACACTATCACAATGTTAGTGCACACAAAGTAATTGTCACTTTTATACAAAATTTATAAATTACGTGGAGATAAGTTTAACATCCTTCGACTCAACCGGTTTCGAGCAGTGAGAAGGTTTTCTGCTCATTGTCAAGAGTGAACTGAAATGCAGGTGTTGTTTTTATGGCTTATATACGGAGTCCTGCTACGAGATTCCATCTTCACTGGTTAAGAACCGCCCTAGGGCGGAGACCGTTAATCCTATTGGGTGGTGGCCTCTGCCTCGCCGGGATGTTTGGTGGGATTACTGGCTCTGGTTCTGTCAGGAGATAATCCCTGTTTTGACCTTCAGCTATATCAGTCCTGTCATAGTTGTTATTGCCTGGACTATTGTTGATAGTGGACCTTATACATGTTGGCAATAAGGTCCCTTCTTGCGTGGTGTTAAGGTTAGGTCTTTGTTGTTGAATAAAAAGAGCTTCCATTATCCGGAGACGTCTACTGTCAGGGGCATGGCCGATGATTGTTACATTTTTCACTATATGCTCCCTTGTTGTCTTGAAATTATGTTTTTGGAGGCAATGCATTTTTATTGCACCCTGTTGCACGTGGCAAGATAATCTCTTAGAAAGACGCATCGTCGTCATCCCGATGTAGGTGCCAGGACATTCCTGGACGGGGCATTTATATCGGTACACTACGTTCGTCTTTTTCAAGTCATCTTGCATGGCAGGGACAGGGTTGTTTTTCATTATCAAGTCTCGTGTTTTTGCTGATTGGTAATAAATTATGAGGTTGATTTCAGTATCCTCTGCCATGGCAAAAACGTTGTTTTTTATTATATTTTTCATAATCTTTTCTTCTTCGTTGTAGTTTACGCTCGGCTACTTATACGGAAATGTAAAAACGCACAAGCAAGGGAACCCTCTCAGGCCTATTATCAGCCAGTGCCCTGCCCCTACATACCAGCTTGCTAAGAGACTGAATACCTTACTCACACCCTATATCCCCAATAAATATTGTGTGACATCATCAGCAGAATTCCTAGAAAAACTGAGTAATTCCACAAGTGACGGAGTTATTGCCTCCATGGATGTCGAGTCCCTATTTACTAACGTTCCCGTGAATGAAACAATAAAATTCATAATGGACAGAGTTTATAGGGATACAACGACACCCACCCTCAACATCCCCGAGGCCTCTCTCCGTGCACTATTAGAAATATGCACCAAGAAAGCCCCTTTCACTACCCATAAGGGCCATATATTTATTCAGAAAGATGGAGTCGCTATGGGGTCCCCTTTAGGCGTCCTCTTTGCTAATTTTTATATGGGAGTAGTCGAGGAGAGAGTTTTTCGAAAAATCAGTAAACCAGACCTCTATGTACGCTACATTGACGATACTTTCATAAAAACGGCCAATCAGGAGAGCATAGAAGAACTTCGCCAAATTTTCGAGGAATGCACCTCGCTTAGGTTCACCCTAGAGCACAGCCTCCAAGGACGTCTCCCCTTCCTTGATGTCCTTGTAGAAACAGGCAATGATAGTTTTAGTACCTCGGTGTACGTAAAACCAACGAATCTCGGCCTATGTCTGAATGGTGACAGCGAGTGCCCTAGTCGGTATAAAACTGCCACCATTAAGGCTTTTATTCGGAGAGCCATTTCTCACTGTTCTTCGTGGAGAGGCACCCACGAGGAACTTGATAGAGTTACTAAAATTCTGGTGAATAATGGCTTCACGAATAAGGACATTAATCGGCAAATTAAAAAAGAAATCGAGAAATGGTACCAGAATGAAGGCCCTAATGATACCAACACGCCAGCAAAAATAAATATTTACTATAAAGGCAATATGAGCGTAAACTACAACGAAGAAGAAAAGATTATGAAAAATATAATAAAAAACAACGTTTTTGCCACGGCAGAGGATACTGAAATCAACCTCATAATTTATTACCAATCAGGAAAAACACGAGACTTGATAATGAAAAACAACCCTGTCCCTGCCATGCAAGATGACTTGAAAAAGACGAACGTAGTGTACCGATATAAATGCCCCGTCCAGGAATGTCCTGGCACCTACATCGGGATGACGACGATGCGTCTTTCTAAGAGATTATCTTGCCACGTGCAACAGGGTGCAATAAAAATGCATTGCCTCCAAAAACATAATTTCAAGACAACAAGGGAGCATATAGTGAAAAATGTAACAATCATCGGCCATGCCCCTGACAGTAGACGTCTCCGGATAATGGAAGCTCTTTTTATTCAACAACAAAGACCTAACCTCAACACCACGCAAGAAGGGACCTTATTGCCAACATGTATAAGGTCCACTATCAACAATAGTCCAGGCAATAACAACTATGACAGGACTGATATAGCTGAAGGTCAAAACAGGGATTATCTCCTGACAGAACCAGAGCCAGTAATCCCACCAAACATCCCGGCGAGGCAGAGGCCACCACCCAATAGGATTAACGGTCTCCGCCCTAGGGCGGTTCTTAACCAGTGAAGATGGAATCTCGTAGCAGGACTCCGTATATAAGCCATCAAAACAACACCTGCATTTCAGTTCACTCTTGACAATGAGCAGAAAACCTTCTCACTGCTCGAAACCGGTTGAGTCGAAGGATGTTAAACTTATCTCCACGTAATTTATAAATTTTGTATAAAAGTGACAATTACTTTGTGTGCACTAACATTGTGATAGTGTTTTATACTTTGTACATATTATCTGTACTTTTACAATTTGTTGTGATATATTAAAGACAAATTGTGAATGATATGGTCTTCATCACCTTCCTATTGATATGTCCCTTTCCCAGTTACTGACGGATTGTTCAAATGAAGAGAAGAAGATAATAAGAACAATAGAAAAAGTTAATTACAAGATTAACGCCACTGAGGCAGCAATCACTTTTAATAAAACCTGCTTAAAAGAGGGTCTACTCCCAAAAAATAATAATAATAATAGGCTTACTGTTTCAGAAATTTCCAACGAATAAATTAATTTCTTTTTGAAGAAGGGGAGAGATAATGGGAGGTATTTGTGAATTGCAGTAGGTTACACACACACACACACACACACACACACACACACACACACACACACACACACACATATATATATATATATATATATATATATATATATATATATATATATATATATATATATATATATATATATATATATATATATATATATATATATATATATATATATATATATATATATATGTACAGTATATTCATATATACACACACATATATATATATATATATATATATATATATATATATATATATATATATATATATATATATATATATATATATATATATATATATATACATACATACATATATATATATATATATATATATATATATATATATATATATATATATATATATATATATATATATATATATATATATATATATATATATATATATATATATATATATATATATATATATATATATATATATATATATATATGGCAGCCCGAGGAAGGGCTGATGACTTCTCAAAGTATGTTAGGTTTCCCACAGGCAGCCATCAGAAGCCGTCTCAATCTTCCCCCCAATAATATTCACTTCCTTTGAAGGAAGGAAGTAAGAGGGAAGGTGGCAGAAACTGCTGAATTAACTGCTATTGGCAGGGTACCAGCCAGTAACGCAGTCACCCTAGTAAGCCGGGATGACTCTCAGAATACCAGTAAAAGAGTATTGATATGAGAGGTGGCTGCAGGTATGCCGCCTTCCTTAAACAGTGAACTGAGGAAGCATGGTTCCCTGTGCTGACGACATCGTAGGGGGCAGAGGAAGCATGGTTCCTTAGCTGACGACATCATCGGTGGCAAGAGAAGGGCACCCTGAGTTAGTCACTATCTAAATAAAAGCCGGAGGCAACAAGAACTTTGTTCCACTCGACGGGGATGAAGAAAGACATTGGTTGCCGCCTGTAGCAGCAGCGGCACTCAGGGAGGGAGAAAAGGTTTAGCCTTTTTTCTCTGGGAGAGAATGAATATCGTAACCTATCTATAGATTTTAGAGAATGTAAATTCTCATCCGAATCGAGAAAAAATGATAGGGTGAGGCTAAACGTGGTGAATTACTTTACTAACGTTTATATGAGCAAGAGTAGCCTACCTCTGGTAGGATCCCCGGCCAAGGTAGTTGGTACCACCGGGGTTCCCGCCGCATGCAAAAAGTAAAGTCACATAATAGGAAGAGCAATAATATTCATGTATGCAAAATCCCCAATTATATAGTTTGCCTAAATAGCTCACATTGTAGCTTAATACCGGGAATTGTCGCCCTACTGACTAAATAAAATGCGATTGTAATGGGCGACTGCAGTCGTAAAATGGCTGCCTCCAGTTCTCGACAATGCTCAACCAAGCACACTCAAACTATTGAAATTTAACTGTGAAAAGGGAGCCTAAAATTATACACAGGAAGGAATTAATACTCAACTTTCTGAAGGATGAAGATGCTGGAGATTGCATGATGAATATTCCAATAACTTGAAACAAAACACCGGGTTAACGTAGGAGCGCAACTCACTTAGAGCTATACAAGAAAAGGAATGGCGTCACGGTAGTAGTACGGATGGAGGTCCACCTGCTACCTGGAA
>NC_090750.1:28029485-28044485 GCF_036898095.1 Palaemon carinicauda | reverse complement strand
ATCAACCCTCTATACCCATGAACACATGGCTTCATTGGTTTAGTTTCTGTGAGGTTCAAAGGTATAAGAAAGTTACTCATGAGTGGCAGAGAAAAGGGAAACATCTGAAACGTCTCGCATTATATCCAAGAGACTGAATACATGATCATATGATTCAATGCATGCCCATCTCTATCCAAAGTAAGACAATGGAACACAAGGCGATTGCTGTTAATGACTCATCAAATAGATCTCTCCGCCGCCCTTCACACATTAAATCTCGGAGGCCCTATTATAGTGTTCAGTTGCTAATAGAAACTCCATTCATGAACAAATTTAAAGGTTTAAAGACCCCTCATGAATGGGAGAGGCAAGGAGAAGTGATATTGCCTTATCTAGCAGGACAATGCCCTAGAGATTGACCATATATATATATATATATATATATATATATATATATATATATATATATATATATATATATATATATACATATATATATATATATATATATAGATGATCAGCGCCCAATACCCCTCTACACCCAAGCTAGGACATAGGAGGACCTGGCAGTGGCTTTTCATGACTCAGCAGATAGACCTGTAGGCTTCCCCAAAACCCCCATCCTTAGCTCACAATGATGGTGAGGTGACAGCAACCAAACTAACCAATGAGTTTGAACGGAACTCGAACACCAGGCTGGTGTTCACCAGTCGGGGACGGTACCACATCGACAACCAAAACCAAGGATCCAACGTTCGTATTATGCTTCCTCAAGCGGAGGTAATGCAAAAGTTTAGGCCGCTTATGGAGGTTTAACTAAGAAAACATAGTAATGGGGAAATTTAGATTTATATATAAAATATATGAGATATTGACATACGAATGGCTGGTTTCTGTGCCATAGCCTGTTAGTCTATGAAAATATCTTTCATATATTCTTGCTTCATTGCTTAGAGAGAGAATATTAGGCATGACTTTTCTTTTAATTTTTTCCAATAGTAATTACGATATAAAATGTGGAGTACTAATTTCTCTCAGTAGCTGTTAAATGTACAAATAAATTAGTCTAAATTTAAAAAAAAATGGACAAAATGGATAAAATTGAAAGTGAAGTATGCCCTGAGATCTCTATAATTTTGAATTACATGACTGTTGCATTGAGGTGCAATCAATGTTACGAAGGGACGACACTTATCAAACACTGGAAATAAAATTCTTAAGAACATTAACAATATATATATATATATATATATATATATATATATATATATATATATATATATATATATATATATATATATATATATATATGTGTGTGTGTGTGTGTGTGTGTGTGTGTTATTACGAAGCAGGTTTTATTTATGTATTTCATTTGTGTATTTAAGAGTTGTATAGCCAGCTCGTAAATTGAGTTCCTGTCTTGTATGTTTGAGTAATTGTATACAAATTACATAAGACTTTTGTTGTTCACATAATTGTATTTTTCATTCAAGTCAGAATATGTAATTTTATGTTATTTTTAAGAATTGGATATTTATCTCATATTTTGTTACAAAGTCTTTTATAATCTCGTGTAAGTATGCTTTACGACCCATACGAGGTTTGAAAACGAGGCTTATGAAATTTTTTGTGTTGTCCCGATGTATTGCGTCATGTTATATTTCCACATGGTTGGAATATTCTTTAGAACCCATTAGTTAGATTTATCTTTTTTTATTGTTTCGAGGAGAGAGGTCGGCGGAGTTACCTGAGAGAGGGTTACCTTGCAAGCAAGGTGTGTTCATGTGTTTTTTTATCTCGTTGGTAACCTTACGCCGCTAAGCCTTGGCCCCATTGCCACTAGGAGGATCTATTTAAAAGGATCTAGAATAAGTAAATCAATATATATGTGCCCCTAAGAAATCGTAAGCAGCAGAATAGATCCAGCCTGTCCCTTTGATTGAGCTAAAGTTCTTCCACCTCTCCTCTCAAGTGCGTCAAGTGTTTGCCCACTAAATGTGATTAACGATTTCTATCCAACATATATCATGTGTAGTGTGTTCAAACGGGATAAATCCATTGAATGCGATTTCAAATGTATTGTGTTAATGTACGTGTTAGTATTATATAAAATTTTGTAACTGGCCCTATGAGATTCAAGTTAAAACAGCGAATTGTACTTATATTGATTAACCATGCTGAACCTCATGTGAGCTAAAACATGAAAGTGTATTAGTTACTTTAATGTAAATTTCGTTTAGTATTTAATCATTAAAGTGTTAAAGTGTTAACTATTTTCATTAATCATCAAGATTACATATTTGTTTAAAATTTAATTTCCAGTGAAACAAGTGATTTAATAATTTTCAAAGTCTAATATTTTCGTGTTTTAGTCTAAGGTTTTTGTTCAGATTTGATATTTTAAGTAATTTAATTTTGGTGTTAATTATTTTTGCATATTTGTTTGTAACTTTTTAAAGGATGTATTTGTTTTTTTTTTTATTATTATTATTTCGATCACCATTATTTCCTAATAGACCTTGCTCATAACCCGGACTAAAAATCAAAGTAAGAGGTTGTTTTGAAAACTTCAAGTAAAATGATTACCCAGTTTTGTTTTGAGAGTGTAGTAAGAGACCTTTGGATATTCAGTGTTTTCATGTGTTGCTGTCTGGGAGTTGCATAATTTCTCAGAGCTCGTGTATTTTTCAAGTATAACAGATTTATGTAAAAATAAACAGGTGAGTTTCGAACTCAGGAGGTTATGTAATATGGCAGCCGTATTATAAAATACATTTTTGGTGCCCAAGACGCTTTGGATCGGGCAAGTCTGTTTTAAATATCATTGAAAAGAGGGGCGTGTTTTCAATAAAGGTTTTTACATTCTAGTCTTGATAGGATTTTGTGTATTTCAAAGATTTTGGAGACGTATAAGTAGTGTAATGTATAAGATGGCACAGTTTAATATCCAAGAGTTTTTTTAAAAATGGAATTGATCAGGAATTGTCTGAAGTTAATGTAACTAAAGCTCAGTGGCTCTCCATTTTAATGGTATGTGGTGGCCATGCAGCGAGTAGAATGATTAAAGCATAAATCAAGTGTCCAGCCCTAGAAGCGTTAATGAATTTGGGAAAATTGTCAGAAGAATATATTGTAGCAGCTCGTGAGCTGTTTGAGGAAGCTGAAGCAGAAGCAAGGACCAGTTGACCCCCAAACTAAAGATCGAAAGCAGAAAGGAATACAGAGGCTGAGATTCTGTGAATTGCAGCGGAAGAGAATTTGATAAAGTTGAAGATGATGGCAAAAGAGGAAGAAAGAGAGAAAAGACGGGAACAAAGAGAGGAAGAGCGGGAAGAAAGAGAGAGAAGACGGGAAGAAAGAGAGGAAGAGTGAGAAGAAAGAGAGAGAAGACAGGAAGAAAGAGAAGCAAAATGAGAAGAAGTAGAAGCAGAAGAAACCAGACAGATTGCAAGACATGCGAGAGAAAGGGAAGAAAGACGAGAAGAAAGAGAGAGAGAGAAGATAGAGAACAAGAAGAAAAGGAGAGGGAACAGGCAAGGGAAATTATACGACATGAGAGGGAGTTAGAGTTGTTGAATGCTTGTGCAATGTAGACAGCGCTGACAGAGATGACCTCTGCTAAGCACGATCCCGTGTTTAAAGTGACGAATGCTGAAAGGTAAATTCCAAAATTCACAGAAGAAACTCTCAATCGATCACAATCGAATGCAAAGAGTATAAATGGTCTACGTTATTGCATTGTATCTTGATTGAAAAAGGACAGAATGCATATCTTTCCTTGTCTCAGGCCCATAGAAAGGAGTATCAAGAATTGAAGAGGAGCATGGGACAAGTATATCAGATGACACTTGAATATTATAATGAAAGATTCCAGAGTTTGCAGAATGAGGAGAAAGTGACTTTCCTGTATTAGGCTTTTAAGGTATGACGATGTTTAAGAGATGGATATAAGCTGCTAATTTGAGGGAGATGGCTGATTTTGAAGAACTAATAGTGCTGGAACAATATCTACAAGGAATTCCTGAACCTATTCGAACGCACTTGAGAGAGAGAGAGAGGTGGCGAAATTTGATAAAGCCTCTTCGCTGGGTGAAGATTATAATATTATCAGTCGTAAACCCTACTCGGGTGTGAATTTTCAACCGTCTGTCCGGTAAAGTGTCAATTATTTGACGAACCATGGAAGTCAGTTCAGCAATAACTATGTGAACAAGTTCAATAGTTACAGCGCAAGCACCCCTGGTACTTTTCCAAAGAAGAATTAAATAGTACCACAGTAACAATCATCGAATCGTTCTCCTTTAGGTATTGTGAAAGACGTGCAGAAGGTTGATATTCTCTGTTTTACGTGTGACAAGAGATGACATATCAGTAAGGAATGTTCGTCGAACCAACCCAAAGCAGTTTCCCAAGTAGGTTAAGGATAATTTTACTTCATAGAATGCGAAGACGAAGAAACAATCGAGAAAGAATGGCGAGGAAAATAAGCCAGCTAACGTTTACATCGATGAACAGGACAAACCCAAAAACCATTTATGCCTTTAAACCGTATATTTATGAAGGCATGTTAGCAGCAATAGATGGAATGAGCAAACCCCGATCAAGGTATTGTACGACACAGGTTGTAACCATAGTGTGGTGACATGAGATGTACACATGTTGGTGGAACTGTCTCCCGAAGGAGACTCGGTCATTATGAAGGGAATAAGAGGTGAGGAGGTTACCCTATTTGCAGTTTGAAACTGTCCTACGAATTGGGGACAGGTCAATTTGATTTTGCGGTAAAGGATTCCTTGTCTGTCAAAAGAGTAGAACTCCTGCTGGGTAATGAAGTTGGTGGAGCGGTTTTGTGCCTTGTCCCATTGTAACGGAGAAACCATTGAAGTATAGACCTACGATTGAACTCGAGAAGGACTACCCGCATCTGTTTCCTAGTTGTGTGACGACTAGGAGTATGATGAAGAAAGTGGCTACAAAAAGAAACAAAAGGAGCAATGACCTTGGAGGATTTGTTCACAGAAAAAGAGAATTCCCATGATGGTATGCAAGAAGAGAACTTCCGAGAGAGGCCAAGAGAAGAGGAAAGACAGACAAGTGGACAAGAAATAAAAAAAAATGGACTTGTAAGAAATAGAAAACTCAGCGTTAGAGGTAGAACAAGTGAGTAGGAAAAGGATGATAGGATTGCAATGGAAGGATATGAAGTTAAAAGAATTATCGAACTGTGTGGTGTATGAACCGGAGGTGCAGCAGTACCCCACATGTTATTATCTTAAAGACGGGTTGCTTATGAGGAAGCATAGACTCACTGATATCCCTGGGAATGCCAAATGATGCCTATACCATTAGATATTGATTCCCGCACCGCTGACAATACAGGTGATCGCTGTAGCAAACAAAATGGGACAATGGGGTTAAGGAAGATGACAGAGAAGATTATGAAACCCTTTTTCGGGCCTGGCATGCATAAGGACGTGAACCAGTTTTGCTGTGCAGGTCCCATTTGTCAGATGACTGGAAAACTAACAAATACATTAAAAAAGTTACCTTACCCCCGCTTGATGTGTGAGGAGAACCCTTCAGCAAGCTAATGATCGACATTATGGAACCGTTACCAATGATGAAAAAGGTCACGGATATATGTTAACCTTGATATGTCTAGTGACGAGATACCCAGAAGTAATACCCGTCAGGGACAATAATACCAAAATAATCGCTGAGAAGTTACTAGACTTTTTAACGAAGCTGGTATTCCAGAAATCGTTGAAAGTGACCGAAAAAAAAATTTCACGTCAAAAGGATTTCAGGACGTAATGAAACTGCTGGATGTGAAACAACAAATATCCACTTTTTATCATACAGAGACCCAAGGTGCTTTAGAGATGTTTCATCAAACTCTGAAGAGTGTATTCATGAAATTCTGCAAAGAAACGGGGAATGAATGGGACAACAGACTACCGCTGACTTTAGCGAGGTACGTAATGTATATCAAGAAAGCATGGGATGTAGCCCGAATGAAATGGCGTTTGGGTGAGATGTACGAGAACCAATTAAAATGTTAACTAAAAAAATGACTTGATCGAGAGGAAAAAGATGGAAAATATGTCAAGAATTTGAGGAAATGGATCAGAGAGGTAAAGAGATTTTCCCTAGTTGAATATAAAATGAGTCAAGAAAAAATTAAGAAAAGTTTTGATACGAAGAGTAAGGACAGACAGTTTGCAGTAGGACAACAGGTGTTTGGTTGTCTTACCATTAGGGAGATTCCCACTCTTCAGCAAGTTCCAAGGACCCTTCACGATTTTAGAGAAGATCAGTGACCTGTCTTACGTTATTGAAACCCCAGGAAGAAACAAAAGTCAAAGGAATGTATAAGTTAATTTACTGAAACCATACTTAAGTGAAAACGAGACTGAAGCTTCACAGGGGTATATGGCACAAACCCTTACCATCCCGGGAAGACGTCGTCCATCATTCGGAACTTAGAAGAGTAATTAACTCTTTTGAACCAGGAGCAGCAAGAGGAATTAAGACGATTAATTAGAAGTTTCCCTGAAATGGTTTCGGACATCCCAAAAACGAACTAACTTAATGAAGTATGAGACACACCTTAAAACAACGGAAAGACCATTTAAAAACAGCACTTATTGACTGCTACCATATCACCGAGAAGTTATGAAAAAAGAAGTGGACTATTTGTTACAAAATGCGTTAGCCAAACAAAGTCCTAGCCTTTACAGTTCTCTATGTTTGCTTGTGAAAAAACCAGACAGATCTTTCAGGATGTGTACGTACTACCCAAAGTTAAATTCGATCAGTATGGCTGATAATTATCCACTGCCGCTCTAAACCAACTACCCGACAATATCGGACATGCGAGGTTCGTCTCCAAGATCAACTTGTTAAAAGGGTATTATCCAATTCCGTTGGATGTCTAAGCAAAATTTTTAACAGCTTTCATAACCCTGTTTGGGTTACATCAATACACCTTTATGCCAATTGTTCTAATGAATGCCCTCCCCCTACTTTTCATCGAGTGATGGAAAACCTTCTAGAATCGACAGAAGGATTAGGCATATATCTTGACGATATCGTGATATATTCATCGACCTGGGAAGAATATCTCCGCTTCCTGAAGAAGATATTTCTAAAGCTGCGAGGAGCACACCTGATGATTAACTTGGAGAAAAACGAATTTGGAAAGGCAACAGTTCGGTACTTGGGATCTGAAGTAGGAATTGTCCTGTTAGCCTCTAACTTTGAAGAAATGAGGAACGCCTCCCCCCCCCCAACAGTGAGGAAGAAATTAGATTTTTTTAGGGATGGCAGGATTCTACCTACGTTTTTGCATAAACTTTTCGGCTGTAATTGCATCCTTGATGAATTTGACTAGCCGCAAGAAAAAATTTGCATGGACCAGCGAGTGCCAAGAATATTTCGATAGGATAAAGGCCATATCAGCTTTGAAACCGATACTGCGAGCACCTAATTTTGACAAGAAATTCCTTATCTGAGTGGATTTGTCGATTGATGGGATTCGAGCTGTCTTATTGCAAGAAGACAAGGAGGAAATTCTTAACCCTGTTTGTTTTATGTCATCGAAGCTCAAGAAGCACCAACAAGCCTACTTGACAATATAAAAGGAACTGCTGCCGCTAATCACAGCAATTAACAAGTTTGAAGTCTACGTGAACAGACCAAAGATTGAAGACATTACAGTCTACTCGGATCACAGTCCTTTAACTTTTATCAATAAGATGAAGAATACTAATGAAATGTCAACTATGTGGTCATTATGTTTCCAACTGTATAGTAATAATGTAAAGCATATTTCAGGTAAAGATAACTAGTTACAGATTTTTTATCTCTGGCTGTATTGAGGGATTCAGGCCCGGAGTAAATAATTTTTTTTAGGGGGAGCTATCTTATGAAGCTGGTCTAGTGTAGAGTAGATATTTTATTTATGCATTTCATTTGTGTATTTAAGAGGTGTATCACCAGCTCGTTAGGTGAGTTCCTCTATTGTAGTAATTGTATATAAATTACGTAAGATAAGTCTTACGCCGTTCATGTAATTGTATATTTCATTCAAATTTACGTTATTTTTAGGAATTAACTTTTTATTTCACATGTTTTTTTACGAAGTCTTATGTAATCCCGTCTAAGTTTGCTGTACGAACCATACGGGGTTTGAAAACGAGGGCTTGTGTAATTTATTTATGTTTTCACAAGATATTGCGTCATGTTATATTTCCACGCGGTTGGAATGTTCTCGAAAACCCCAGAGCTAGTTTTATCTTTCTGTTATTGTTTCAAGAAGGGAGGTGGGTGGAGTTAGCCAAGAGAAGGTTACCTTTTAAGCAAGATTTGTTTGTTCAAGTGTTTGTTGTCGCGTTGGCATCCTTACGCCTCTAAGCTTTGCCCCCCACACCACTAGAAGAATCTATTGAAAAGGACAGTGAATTGAGTAAATCAATATATAAGTGCCCAATAAAATCGTTACCAGCAGAAGAGATATGGCCTGTCCCTTTGATAAAGCCAAAGCTCGTCCGCCTCTCCTCTCCAGTGCATCAAGTGTGTGCCCACTAAAACTTGATTAACGATTTCTATCCAATATATATCATGTGTATTGTGGTCAAACGTGAGTGATAAATCCATTGAATGTAATTTTAAATGTATTGTGTTAATGCATGTGCTAGTATTACCTAAATTCTTGTAACTGGCCCTGTGACATTTAGGTAAAAAAAGTGAAGTGTATTTATATTGGTTATCTGTTCAGACCCTCGTGTGAGCTGAATCACGAGAGTGTGTTAGCTACATTAATGTAAATTTTGTTTAATGTTTAATCATTAAAGTGTTGAAGTGTTAACTATTTTCATTAATTATCAAGATTGAATATTTGCCTAATATTTAGTTTCCAGTGAAGCAAATTATTATATATTTTACAAAGTGTAATATTTTCTTGTTATAGTATAAGGTTTTTATTCAAATATAATATTTCGAGTAATTTAATTTTGGTGTTAATTCTTTTTGCATAAGTGTTTTAACTTATTATAGAATATATCTATTTTTGTAAAGAGTGTATCATTTCAATCACCATTATTTCCTAATAGAAATTGCTCATAACCCTGACTAGGAATCAAAGTAGGAGGTTGTTTTGAATAATCCAAGTAAAATAATAAACTAATTCTGTTTTGAGAGTTAAGTGATATACTTTTGGATATTCAGTGTTTTTTATGTATTACCATTTGGGAGTTGCATAATTTCTCAGAGCTCTAGTATTTTGCAAGTATAACAGATTTAAGTAAAAATAAACAGGTGAGTTGCGAACTTAGGAGGTTATGTAATTTGCCAGCCGTCATATATATATATATATATATATATATATATATATATATATATATATATATATATATATATATATATATATATATATATATATATATATATATATATATATATATATATTCAAATTAGCCATATATATTTTCTTCGTGGCCAAGTGGTGGTCACTGTCTATACAAGCTTGCCGGACCAGGGTTCGATTCTCGGCAGGTCAGAAGCTCTTGTCTTTGTGTGATTTAGCCTGGAGCTCTGATCACGAGGTCGTTAAGAGAATCCAGATATTAATATATTTGGCTGATTTGAATATGAAAAAAACATGTCTAAATGTGCAAAATTTCTCATATATATATATATATATATATATATATATATATATATATATATATATATATATATATATATATATATATATATATATATATATATATATATATAATATTTGATGACTCCCGGGTCTGGGCAACAAAAATATATTTTGTTATATATTATGGTCGGCAAGCTGAACAACATCTCTAATTCCAAGCTCAGTTGTTTGCTTTTACAATACATCTGTTACACTTGGAAATATGAATACCTAAACTCTGTGACAGTTATTTAACTCCTAGAAAGCAAAATATAAAACACTGAATATCCAAAGGTTTTTTAAGCATACTCAAAACCAAACTGGGTAATTATTCTTAAGACTTATTTCAAACAAACTCTTACTACGATTCTTTAATAGGATACGATCAAATACTAATTTAAACACTGGTGATGGATATTATACACTCTTTACAAAAATATACATATTCTATATAAATCACAACACTTGGAAAGTTTACATAAAAAAATATATCACTCGAAATATTAAGTCAAAACTAAACTTACATTAAGACAAAAAATTTTTGATCTGAAAATTGTGTAGGCACTTGACTTGAAATATTTAATGTGATTAAAACTTAGACTAAGACAAAAGAAATACTTATGAAAATTACACAATGACGTGTTTCACTTGAAATTAAATCTAAATATAATATTTAACTGTGATACCTGATGAAAATATATAATAAGATCACGATACAAATACCTTTCACCTTCCTACATGGCTAGTAACAAAACTCTAAGAGAATTTTTATAAGTACTTACTATGTTTACAAAAACCCATCACACCAAAACTCTGATATTTCACTGAACACTTTTAAAACAGTAATTTGAGCTACATATGAGAGAGAGAGAGAGAGAGAGAGAGAGAGAGAGAGAGAGAGAGAGAGAGAGAGAGAGAGAGAGATAGAGAGAGAGAGGGGGGGGGGAAACATGGCTATGTCTTAGGGCTGGAATTCTCTATCTGATCTATGCAACCCTCGGGTTGGCTTTATATATGAAACTCAGCCTACTTTCAGTAGATTCCAGGACCCAGATCTGGTAGCTCGAGGGCTGGGCTAATGGCGACAGAGTTACCAAGTATTTCTCTCTCGAACGCGTACCCACGCAACGCTAGATGGCTCTCTCTTTAAACTAGCTCCGCTCACCCCTTGTCCTCGAAATAACAAAAAAAGATAAACTCCAGCCCTAAGGCCCTCTAGGACCTTTCAAAGCACATGGCATATAAAAAGAATTGCATATTTTCTCTCAAACATGATGCAATACATCATAGCCCTTGTTCCTATCTCGTATGGGCAAATAACACTCTCCATCCGATTAAAAAAGACTTTGTAACAAAAAGGTGTGAGATAAAAGTAAATTTTTAAAAATAACATAAATTTACATACAATCACTCGAGTGGTAAACACAAGGAAATTAGCGACGAGAGTCTTACGTAATTTACATAATAAACTTATGTCTACATTAGAGGAACTCATCTTACAGGCTGGCTATTCATCTCTTCAATGCACATATGAAAACATGAGTAAAATCATGAATATTTACTCTACCCTAGACTGGAGCAAATTAGGCCTACGTGGTAACATTTTCGGTACTTGTCAACCAAATTTTGTACATTACAGGTTATCAAGTACAATTGGAACAACTAAATTTTAAAATGTAAAATTTTGTTACTTTTTACTTTATTCCAACCTAATATAAATCTATGAAATATAATATGAAGGAATGTGAAAGGAGCTCCCTGTCGTTATTAAAGCATAAAGAAATTTACTTCTCTTGAAATTATCATAGGACTACCTTTTCTGTGTATTCCTTTTATCCGAACATCTACACATCTCCTGGAAGAAATACAATAAAAGGATTTTTGGACCCTTCTGGAGAACTTATCATGCTAATGCACTACTACACTTTTAATTAGGCTTACTTGCTTCCATGGTAATTTATGGCCATTTTAAAAGGATTGTGTATGTGTAGTCCGAGAGAAATTGTGGCAGATATACATAGGTTACAAAAATTAAATGATTGCCCACTACTTAATTTATCCTCCATCCGTATTTTAGACCCATGTTATTATTTTTATCTAGTGAATGATAAAATATTGTTCTGGTTTATCTTTTCCAGTTCACTAAACTCTGGAATACCATAGTTTTTATACTATGGGCCTAAGGGCTCCAACAAGAAAACATTCTGAGCAAATTTTAAAAGTATCTCTAAAACATGATGTTTGACTCTATGTCACCTCCTGTGAGATTAGTTGGAATCAAAGTTTTGTTAATCCTACACTTAGTTTATTCCTCCAAAGCTCTCTACTATCTCCTCCCTACGTAACCTGCACAGAATTGGTACCCTCATTAATCTTTTGACTTTGGGAAAAGAGAGAAAGTGCAGTCTCTTACATTATAACAATGAAAAAGAATTTTTTTTCAATTCAGTGATAAATCAAAAGATTCTGAAATGCAATCAGTTTATCATTATATTATAATAAGCCATCTGATCAAGAGACGAAGTATGATCGTATGATAGTACTGTACATGTCAAAATAGGATAGTTAACCCAGTCACCATACCAGTCCATCCTCACACACACAAGAGACCAGCGGGGGATACTGCCAATCTCGGTGGGACTAGCCTGTCCTGTCAAACATCCTGAAATGATAAGAAGACAGGCTAGTCATGCCGGGTTTGTCCTGTTTAACTCCATAGACATTAAGGATTGGCCAGTTTGTGCCAACCGCGGTCAAATCAGCATGCTAGTTCTCTGAGTGTATGGCCTGCTTTAGTCAGGTGATCTGGATTGTATGAAAGCTTGCTTGAACCGATTATTCTCCTCCCATGGCACTATCTTTCGCGGAAACTCCTGGGTTGTGCGACAATCTGCCATGCCTAACTTTAGTGCAGTAATCTATTCAATTGTATTTTGGTATATATTGCTTATTTTCTTTGCAGAAAAATTTTTATGCAAAACAATGCCTTGCTGGTATGCCTCCTTCGTGCTTCTGTTCATGTGTTACGATCTTAAAATCATTACAGGTTCTTTTGATAAGTAAAATAAAAGTCAACAACAACCAATTAAATATGGGAAATGAATATGAAAAGAAACTCACTAAAAAACAAAACACGTTTATTCACAAACTTATATAAAGAAAACCAACGTTACCATTTTTTTTACTTTAACTGACAAATCAGATCAATCAAACACCAATAGAAAAGGGGAACAGTCAGTAAGGCAGAAATACATAAGGAATATTTTTCTGCAGCTGCTGAGACGATACTAGTACTGAGACTTCAGGATTGAGAACATAGCAGAAGAGCAGCTGAAGTTCAGATGAAACTGGCACGATGACCGAATTCGAAGACGTCACAAAAAGTGTGGCATCAAGAAGGGACATCAGAGGTCTTCTTCCAAGAATTTGATGATGCTGCAGGCAGTGTTGGCTACTTCTCAGCACAAGCAGGAAGGGCTGGCTGCTTCAATTTGTGTCTTCTTCTCGGCCATAACAGGATTTTGGAGATAGGCTTTTGGTGTCTGAAGGGAAGGTTAGAATCTGGTTCTTCTCTGGCTCTTCTGGCCTTCTCTGTTTCTTATCTCATTAAGACTTGGATCTCTTCTGTTTCGGACATGGTTCCTCTCTTGTCTTATGTCCTGCCCTATCTCTCTTAGAAAATCTCTTCTTGAAGTTTAAATACCAATTATGGGTGGAGTTAATTACAGTGGGCAATGGTCATTTCCATAGAAGGCGTTCTTTTTAACAATTCTGCATCTCTATTGGCTTCCTCAAAAATACCCACTTCAATCACACCATGGAAGCTTCTAGAAGAAATTTCTGATGCAATCTGTACCATGTGTTAAGTCGTAACAAAAGGGCAGCACGTGTCCTTCCATAATGACATATATCCTGAACAAGGATTTCTCTCAGGCTCGGTTTCTCAAAAATGCTGACTCCACTAATTAAGACGATGACATCTTGGTCAAAACAGGACAGTTCCCTTATCACGGTAGGCGCCATCGATATATCATGGCAGGCACCATCAGCGAGGCTTGGTTTACTTCCAAAATGATGACGACAATGAAGTGACGACAGGTTTGCCCAAACACGGCCGTAGTCAAATCTCGTCTCGCCTCGCTGCTCACACTTTGGGAATAGATCTTTTTGTCTTTTAAGACATCTTCTTTAAAAGTATTATGTCTACTCATGACATCATGGTTGCCCGACATGGTTGCACAGTACTTGGGCCACCTTGTACTTATGGTACTTATGAGGTCATTAGTTAACCATCATTATGGACTATAGGTAAACATAATATATGATCTGTTGCATGCACCAATTTTCCTAATGACAATGACATGTCAGAAGTTTTTACAGATTGTAATGTATTTTCATGTGTAATTTTAGAATACTATCTATTGGGGTTCAGGAATGTGTCCAGCATACACTCATTTGAGGGGTTATCAATTGATAAGGGGATCCTGCCATGGTATAGGTTCAAAGCCTATAACCTGCCGAACTGATGAAATATGGTATGAAGATGTAAATTAATGCAAAGGCTGGCAATGATCTCCAGTTTTACACTTTCACACACAACACTGTATTCTACCAGATCGGCAATCTCCAGTCTCTAATGGACAATTACTGTAATTCTGTAACCCTTTACTAAAAATTGTATGACAGTGGCATAAATATGTGTGGCAGTCTTTGGTTTCCCATTGGTAGCTCTAAGGCACTGCAGCTCCTTGCAAGAGATATGATGTACTTCCAGAGGAGCAGAAACGCAACACTTTTGTGTTCATTGTCCCAAAGTCACCTCATATTACAATACCATGATTGGTAGTATTCATCATTTTATTAATTAAAGAGGTGTACCAGAAACCTGACCAAGAAGTTTGTGATCTACTTCTTCCAGGTGGCACTCTTCAATGCATTTGCCATGTACTGGAAGTATTCCTCGGAGGGTAAGAAGAAGATCTTCAAGAAATTTCCCCTGTTCTTCACTGATGTCCTCGTGCACTTCAATTCTGACAAATATCCTAACAGGTAAATAAATTCTGTATTTACAGGACAAGGGGACACCCTCCTTATCCTCTGATGCACAGTGCTTCAGTAGTGACTTTAACCATCGGGATATGCCACCAGCAACTAAGATGACACCTGAAATGAGAAGACCCACCTGTAATATCTCCTCATTGAAGGGATCCTGTCATCAGGTTTGAGACAAACATTAACTATAAGACCCTGACAGTTACTATGGTCCAATGGAAGATGTGACGCTGGTGCCAGTCAAGGGGGATTTGGAAAGACACCAGTTGTTTCTGCAT
>NC_090750.1:28009485-28024485 GCF_036898095.1 Palaemon carinicauda | reverse complement strand
GATTTAAAATCAAATCTAGAGAGAGATTGAAATAAATAAATGTTATTGCTGAACCTGCAGTCAAATTAAGCAATGCATACATCTATTACTAGAAAATAAAGATGTGTTTTCAATGTTGGTTCAGATAGATGTTTTGAGGAGATGCCAATTGTCCATGCCTCCTCCCAGTTGTACTTGTTGTGAAATACTCTTTAAGTCTGTTTGGTGTTGTATTTTATTGCTGTTAGCTAATCTCACAGTGCCAGTTACATCTTGTACATGGATTCCAAGTCATTTTGAGTAAACTCTTGTACTTCCTCATACAATTTCTCATATTCTCTGTCAGTTCTCATGTATACTAAATTAGTTTTTGTTGATCTGATTAGATCTACAGTCTTAACAATGTATATATATTTTTCTTGATTTTGGTTTTGACAGATAATTTGTTTGCATTAACAATATATCTGCAGCAAAGAGACAAACTATGAATTTCTAAGATTCCAGTTTTGACTTTAGGTCAGATGCTTTCATAGAAGCTTCATTACCTAACTCGAAAAGAGAATCTAGTACTGTAGGAATAGCTTCTAATCTTACACGTATTTTGTAAATACTCTTGTACCAGTAGAACTATCTAGTTGCAACTGTTCTCTTTAATTTTAGTACCTTTTGTCTGAGCTCCTTAGATTTAACAAAAAGCTCATGTCTTGAGCTGCTATTTGAAACAGAGTTATACAAAGTCTGTATGGCTGAGAAGATATCTGCAAAGTCATAAGGGTTCTTCACACAGTCAATGAGGACTAGATATAGTGTGCATAGAAATATATGTAGATGACATGGGGAACTTTCTCTGCTACAGGAACTTGAACTCCTGATGCCCAGCTACTCATAACGCTCACCCCATCATAACACTGTGCTATGCAATTTGACAGTAATAATCTTAGATCATTTAACTTCTTCAGAATCAATTTTGCAAGAGATTTTCCAGCTAGGTTTTTGCATGTGATAGGTACCACAACATCTCTCGTAGATTATTTTGCCATCAAAGAACCTGATTATTATACATGATTGCTCTTTCCAAAACTGATCTTTTTTTCATCTATTGATATTGAAAAATACTTTGCCTTATTAATTTGTGTAGATACGGTTTTAGAACTTTATTATCAAACACCTGTATTAAGTTGTTTTGATACTCGGGGGTCGTTCAGTGACCATAACTTACTTTCATCATTTAACACAAAATTTAATTTGTGTCTGTTAACATAGCCATCGTGTCACAGAAGTTTCCACTATTTTCTGATGTTTCTCTTTCATCATGGCCTCGAAAGGCTAAACAGGCCTACGCAGTAAACTTGTACAACAGCAAACACTTCACTAGTTCTCTATTTACCTCTATATCTTTTGACCTGTTGGCATCAGTTTTATCTTTGATTGAACGGTTTTTTTTTTTTTAACTGCTTTGAAATTCAACCAACTATCCATAGCATTCGCACGTCTTTAACTTTAAGAATATTTTTTTTTTATATAATCTTGAGGAATCCTTCCATTTTATAAATCCCCCTGCAATAAATGTTCGAGTACCACAAGTCCCACCTTTTTAAAAATCAACTTTTTATTGTTAGCTTGTGTTAGTCATAAAAGTAGATATATACCAGCGTGATGTTAAAGTGATGACCCATTTGAATTTCGCTAAGAAGAAGGGAAACTCAGATGTTTTTAATTCTAGGAGAATGAAGGGCTAAGGCGAGGCTGGTAGAGCAAGCTGTCCTATTTTTTTTTTTTTTTTTTTTTTTTTTTTAGGGGGGTGGGGTGATGTCAATTGCTCTAGCAAACCAACCAAAAAATGACAGAATAGGTACATAGAGATTGCAAAATAAGGAGGTGGAGGAATGGAGGACTATGAATTCACTGGCTTAGAAAATTTCCTGGAGTATGTATGTATGTATGTGTGTATGTATGGATGTATATGTACATGCAGTCTATACATATGCATGTTACATAAGATTTTATCATAATTCTGACCATCCTTAATAGTACATTCAGATTTTTCTGGACAATTCTATTCTGTTCGTAATACTAGTTATGCACTTAACTCTAATAACCAGGCCTTCTCCATCATAATAGTCAGGGCTTCGGCACCATATATATATATATATATATATATATATATATATATATATATATATATATATATATATATATATATATATATATATATATATATATATATATATATATATATATATATATATATATATATATATATACATACATAGGTATATTATGTAAATAACGTAAGACCTTTGTTGCTAATTTAATTTTATTATTTATTCAGCTTTTTTATTTTGGGTTTTTGTTACAAAATCTTACGTACATTATTTGAGAGTGTTATGTGATCATACAAGATAGGAACAAGGGCTTATGTAATGTTCTTTTATATTTTTATGAGGTATTGCATCATGTTTGAGGGAGAATACACAATTTTTTTGGGCACCATGTGCTTTGTAATTTTCGTGAAAAACCTAGTGATAGGATGTTATTTTTTTTCCATTTTGGGTATAAAGGGTTGGCGGAGCTAGCTGACTGAGAGAGTTTGTCTCCCTGTTGTGTAAAAAAAGCATTCGAGAGGGTAACTCTAACGCCTTTGCGCGGCCCTCCACGCTTCCCATTTCTTTATGAAGTTTCTGAAAGTAGGTAAGTTTCATATATAAGGCTACACTAGGGTTAAGACTGCCATCTTCACCTCTCTCTCTCTCTCTCTCTCTCTCTCTCTCTCTCTCTCTCTCTCTCTCTCTCTCTCTCACACATGCAGCTCAGTGGGTTGTTTTAAAAGTGTTCTGTGAAAAATCAAACTTTTGGCGTGACTAGTACTTGTAACCAGAGTGAGTACTTATCATAGAGTTTATGCAAACGGCCCTGTAGGAAGGGTAGGTATCTTTATTGTGGTCTGCTTATCTATTTATCATTAAGTGTCAAACATAAATATTGAATTCAGATTTAATTTCAAGTGAAACAAGTGATTGTATAATTTCCATAAGTATTTTTTTTCTTAGTCTAAGGTTTATCCATATTTAATATCTAAAATCAAATAATCATATAATTTTCAGATTGTAACATTTTTGTTTCAATCTTTCAATCTAAGTTTTGTTCAGACGTAATATTTTGAGTGATTTATTTGTTTTATGTAAATTCTTTCAAAGTGTTGTAATTTATATAGAATATGTTTATTTTTGTAAAGACTGTATTATCCCTATCACCATTGTTTAGAATAATATTCGCTCGTATCCTGTTAAAGAACCATAGTAAGTTTTATATAATTCCTTAGAATAATTACCAAGCTTACTTTTGAGTGTACTTTAGAGACCTTTGGATATTCAGTGTTTTATATATTGCTGTCTGGGAGTTATTCAACTGTCTCGGGGTTTGTATATTAATCTTTTAAAGGGTAACAGTTTTAATGTAAAAGCAGACCAGTGAGTTTGGAATTCGAGGGGTCGTAGTATATTTAGTATTATATGTTTAGACCCCAGACATGATCTATAAGTATAATATGTTTTGGTGCCCAGACCCGGGATGCATAATCATATAATATATTTCTGGTGCCCAGACCCGGGATGCATAATCATATAATATATTTCTGGTGCCCAGACCCAGAACCATTATTTTATAGTACATTTTTGGTGCCCAGATCCTTGAGATCGATATAGTCTGTTTTAGATATTGGTGATAACAGGGCCGTTTTGATTAATTGTTTGAATAGTACAGTGTTGATAGAATTTTCTGTATTTTTCTATATATATATTTTTGGAAAGAAATTTAATATTGTTAAATTACAAGATGGCACAGTTTAATATCCAAGAGTTTTTGAATAACCCAAGTGTTCAGTAATTGTCAGAAGCTAATGTAACTAAAATTCAGTGGTTCTCTATGTTAATGTCTTGTGGCGGTCATGCAATGAGTGGGAGGATTAAAGTCCAAAGCAAGTGTATAGCCTTAGAACCGTTGATAAACTCAGGAAAGTTGACGGAAGAAAATATTGTGGCAGCTTGTGAACTGCTTGAGGAGGTTGAGGAAAAATCTATAGCAAAGCAAAGATCAGCTGACCTAGAAACTGAAGGGATTAAAGCATAAAGGGATGTACAGGCTGAGATTCGACATATTGCAGCAGAAGAAAATTTCATTAGGTTGCATATGATGGCAGAACGGGAAGAAAGATGGCAGAAGAATTAGAGCATGCGAGAGAATTGGAACTTATGAATGCTCGTGAAAGGTTGGCAACTCAGATATTTGATGTGGCAAATGCACAGGTGTTGATCCCGAGGTTCACAGAAGAGGCTCCAGAGGAGTTCTTCTGTCATTTTGAAGAGGAGCGTGCTGCAAGTGTATCAGATGACCCCTGAATAATTATTATGATGCCAGACCAAAGTAAATGTTCGTTTGATTTCATAAAAAGAGCTTATAGTTCCTTACTAACATTAACATTAGATAATTCAAAAGATCTACAGTATGATGTAAGAAATTGGAAATTAGCTTTAGACTTTCCAAAGGACATTTTCTTCATAATACAGGTTTTGATATTCTCTCTCTCTCTTTCTCTCTCTCTCTCTCTCTCTCTCTCTCTCTCTCTCTCTCTCTCTCTCTCTCTCTCTCTCTCTCTCTCTCTCCCCCAAGGCATAATTCTACTCATATTTTTTTTTCATTTTTGGAACCTCTTTTTGTCTGTTCTTGATCGATTTATTTGTTTTCGTAAAAAATGCTATTTCAATTTTCCTCTCGTGTTATAAAGATATTTCCCTAAAAAAATATTCGCATACTCTTGGCGAGGTTATTATTTTTACAAAAATCAACTTTTTTTATTTTTGGAAATCTCTTACATTGTTATATATCACATTCATAGGGAGAAGTTTCCGACATTTTTTCCCAAGAAAAGTTATTCATTTGGCGATGACTACAGCTACATTCATTAAAAAGACTCCCATGATATTCAACCAATTTTCATTCATGGTGCCCCACAACATTTAATCTATTATAATATAGTGTGTGTTCATTGTCAGTATTTTGCCGCCTTTTATGTTTAACACGGTCACTATGCGACAAAGTACTATTCAGAAACGACTGCTTAGCTAAACTCAATTTCAATAGAAATTGTGAAAAGAATGGATTATATACTTCGCTGATGTTTGGTAACACATAGGTCCTTTTCTGATCTTTTTAAAAATTGAGTGTGTTGCTAATTGGTTTCAAAATCACTACAACAAGTATTCATTGGAAGGCGTAGGAAAAGCAGGACCCCCTTCAATATATTGACCAAGTCACACGGGAATTTAAACACAGTAATTGCTGATATTTCAAATAATTAATATTCATAAAGAAATATTTAAGCTACCGAATGTAAAAGAGCCATGTAAAGGGCAAATAAGTTCACTGCAACTGTTGGATGAGGTGTGAAATAAAAAAGTCCTTGGTATTCATAAATGCACTTTTCCCGTATCAAAATGTTTCAGTCTCCACCAAACATACTGGTAAATCTTATATTTGAGATCTTTTTCATTCAACGTATAGCGGAGTTTAACCTAACGTTCATTGCCTATTCCCTATCTGATACATGTCACTTTCATCATTGTATTGTATTATATTAGGGAACCAGTTTAGTCAAAACAGATTTGCTAATGAAAAGAGTCAGAGTTTATCTTTTTAGGTAGTTGCAATACATAATTTTCTTAGTAAAATTGTTTGTTTTTATAAAGACTGCAGATTTTATAGCTCCAAAGTTATCTATTATTTTGCGCAAGATAGCAAGAAAAGGAGCTTTTAGCAATTGTTGGAGAATTTGTAATGTTACTTCACAATGCTCAAGTTCAACTATCACCTAATTTCCATAATTCCCTTATTACCTAAAGTTTTTGAACGTCTTCTGGCAAAACGTTTTAAAAGGTTTGCTGAAGGTAATCATCTGTTCCCTAGTTTGCAATTTTGTTTTCGTAAAGTCCTTGGAGCATGTGATGCCCTACTTACAATCCCCAATACTGTATAGAAATCCCTTCATTGTGGTCAGGAGGCACTTGTTTTCAAAATCAAACAGTTGGGAGTGGGCGGGTCGTTTTTTAGCATTATTGTTGAGTTTCTAAGTAATAGATATCAAAGAGTGGTTATGGATGGACACCATAGTGAGTATAGGAATGTGATATCTGGAGTTCCACAGGGTAGAGTTCTTGGCATATTACTCTTCAGAGTATATACACATGACATATGGTTTGGCCTAGAAAACAATTTTGTTACATATGCAGATGATGCTACTCTGTTTGCATCAGTTCCATCTCCTGAATGTAATCTGCGATTTCTGAGTCCTTTAATAGAGATATACGTAAAATTAGTGCATGGTGCAAATTATGGGGTACGAAGTTGAATCCTAACAAAAATCAAAGTATGATTGTAAGTAGGTTAAGGACAGTGGATCCCCAACATCAAGTTTTCAGCATTGATAATGATTTTTTTTTTTTTTTTTTTTTTTTTTTTTTTTTTTTTTTTTTTTAACTCTTTATGGCTGTTTTAAAATTTTAGGTGTGATTCTTGACAACAAATTTAATTTTCAGAAACACATAAGGTCTGTGTCTTCATCAATTGCGCAAAAAATTGCTTATTGAGAAAGTCTTTTAATATTTCTGGTGATCAATCTATTCTGAAGAAGTATTTTAATTCTTTCATTCGACATCGTTTCGAGTATTGTTCTCCTGTCTGGTCTTCAGCTACTGATTCTCATCTTAATTTGTTGGACAGGAACTTACGATCAATTCAATTTCTTATTCTTTTCCTTGTCCAGATATTAATCTTTTGCACTGTCGTTCAATTAGTTCAATATACATGCTGCATAAGATTTTCATAACTTGGACCATCCTTTGTATTCAGATCTTCCTAGACAAGTCCATCCTTTTCGTAATACTAGGCATGCAGTTAATTCTAAGAGTCATGCCTTCTCCATCATGAGGCTCAATACTACACAGTATTTTAGAAGTCTTATTCCACCTGTGAACAAATTGTGGAATGATCTTCCTAATCGGGTAGTTGAAGCAGTAGAACTTCAAAAGTTCAAACTTGAAGTAAATGTTTTTATGTTGAACAGGCTGTCATATGTCTTTTTATAGATTTTTTTGGCTCGAGCCGTGTCACCCTGATGGAAGTTCCCTTTAGCTGCTTCTTACCATATAATAATTCTGCGAGTGATAATACAAGATAATTACTGTCAGCTATCATAGGGTTCTAACCCCGGAACGATTATCCGAAGATATTGAGTATAATCATGGACGTACCCGAAGATAACCATAGATATCTGCACCCCTAATAGACTTTACCCAATCTAATCAACTGAGGGGAAGGATAAGTGAGGAGCCCTTAAATATCCTCTCTCCCTAAGGTGCCTGGGTTCGTCTCTGAAGCTCCTTTCCTTTGTTCGCAGCGTAGATCTACTGTTGTTTTTGTTTCGTTGTGCGCTCCTTATCAGCTTTTTTTTATTCTTTTTTCATATGATGGCTTCCTCTTCATCGTCTAAGTTGAGTACCAACGTCTCTTAACAGTTTACTTTAGCTGTAAGTGTTTTGGATCCCTACGGGGAAAGTTATTTAGCTTATACGTTATGATGAGGGAGCCGGAGCGCCACGAGTCCAGCTAGCTTGGGCGTCTTGTCATTGTACCCGATCACCCTTATTTCTCGTGTTCACTTAGGTTATTTTATAAGTTTCACATTAGCTAGTAATATTTTATCATTGCGATGCTTCGGGCTCTATTTTATGCTTGCATCTATATTGCATTATTGTATTTTATGTTTTTGTTGGTGCAGGTCATTTTCGGGTAGCCTAGCCTAGAGAGAGGTAACATTTCAGTTTTAGACGAGCTCGCCGATGGCGTTTAGGTCTGTCTTATTGGACTCGTTGGCAGTGGCCTTTTCCCTTAGTGTTTTTTTTACGTCAGTTATACTAGTTTACTGAGTTATTATGCCCACTTGACTTCGATCCTCCGGTATATTAGACCGTTTGTGTTCTTGGCTGTTGTGCTTCAATCACTTGTGATTTCCCAAGCTAGGTCTGCGCAGTACTTTGGAGCTCCCCTTTGTGTAGGGTGTTCTCTTTTTGTTGGTACGCTGACTTCCTGTATTGCCGTTCCTTTTAGCCTTTGGGATTTCACGTTTTACTTTTTGCATCCAAGCCTAGCTTAATTTTCGCTGGCATATCTGTTGGTCCGCCATGCTACATTCGTTTGTGATATCTCATGCTGGGTCCTTGCAGTTCTTTGGAGTTCCCCTTGGCGAAGGGTGAGCTCAAAATGTTGATGCGCAGACTTTATTGTTCGTCCGTTTTCCTGGTCCCTGGGATTTCTAGATCGAGTTGCATCATATATTTAGTTGTATGTTAAAGATTACTCATATAGTGCATGGGCATTCTACCCCATGTCGTTACCTCTCTCTGTGATGGCCTTTCCGGGACTGACATCGTGAAAATATTGTTTTTATGCTGCTGTGTTTTTGCAATTGTTGTTGGTGAGGGCTAGTTCCTTCTGGGTTCTGGCCCTCCAAAGCCGTCAGCATGCTTTTTCCTGAGGGATGAGTTGTTAGACTGACGGTGGTGCCGGTACCTAACGGCCTTGTCGCCTCCTAATGGCATACTTTACATGTAATGGCGATGCGTCGCTATTTACAACGGTGGCGCTTTTAGCGACACTGCCTCAACCTTACAGCAGTGTTTCTGAAGAAACCATCCCCGTTTGTCTCCGCTGCCCTACACCTGCCGACATTGTCATTACTGGTGGCGGGACTAGCATTAGTATATGGGAATGATCACTGTGCTAGCGCCTTAGGGCAGTTTACACGGGGAACCGACAAAACCCCGACCCGACAAAATCCCCACCGACGAAACCCCCACTGACAAAATCCCCACCCGACAAAACCCACACATGACAAAAACCCCACCCGACAAAACCCCCACATGATAAAAACCACACCCGACAAAAAATTTGCTAAGTACCTATTACAAATAAACAACTGCTTACAGAACATTTGCTAAGTACCTATTACCAATAAAATACTGCTTACAGAAAAATTTGCTAAGTACCTATTACCAAATAAACTACTGCTTACAGAAAATCTATCAAGAATTTCTAACGACAATTTTGGAAAAGGGAGAGGAACTAGGGTTAGATATGAATCCAGTTACTACGATGTCAGACTTCGAAAAATCTCTCTTAAATGCAATTGAAAATGTATTAGGACCTCATATTCATACTAAAACATGCTTTTATCATCTGACACAGAATACATGACGGAAAGTACAAAGCTTAGGACTAAGCCATGTTTACAAGCAAGATGAATCTACTAGGCCTTTTTGTGGAATGATTGATGGACTAGCTTTTCTACCAGCTGATAAAATCATAGATGGCATTAATTTCCCTAAATTGAATTGCCCAACCCATCTTGAACCTCTTTTGGAATATTTTGATTCTGTTTATGTGACGGGTACTAAGCGTCGATCACGACAAATCCCACAATTATTTTCTCCTGAAAAAATGGAGTGTGTATGAAGCAACTGTTAACGGTGAAGACCGTACAAATAACCTATGTGAAACATGGAATAATTCTTTCAAATACCTTGTGGGTTACAGTCACCCCACAATTTGGACTGGAATTGAATCTCGGAATAAAGATATCTTCATCTCTGAACAAAAGGCTTTTAAAGGTTTGTGTAAATTTATATTTTTTAATAAATACTTTTAAAACTGTTAATTTTGATACCTTTTGTTTTTAGTAAAGCTTTTAAAAATCGACTTTTGTTTAATACAGATCCTGAATATGCATGTTTAAAATAGTTTAAGCTGCCATCATGCCAAAAATTTTCATAAATAGGTAAACAAATAAAAACAATGACCGACTATAACTAAAATATAGCAAATTAGGGTTTTGTCATGTGGGGATTTTGTCAGGTGGGGTTTTTGACATGTGGTGGTTTTGTCGGGTGGGGGTTATGTCGGGTGGGGGTTTTGTCAGTGGGGGTTTCGTCGGTGGGGGTTTTGTCGGGTGGGGGTTTTGTCAGGCATTCTCCATGACCAGCATACATAAAGAAGCCTCAAAAGTGGAAGAAATTAGGCCTTTATGTTAATCCGTAGCTGAATTCGTCTACAGTCAGTAGAGAACCCACCTTATAGTAGATAAAGCGGCTCAAAAGGACAGAAAGACATGTGCCCTAAATGTACCATCGTTGCCGAGAGTACTGGCAACACTTTGGTAACGGCATTGTCATCAATGTGTAAACTGAATGCCTGAAGGCTGAATATAAAGACAGCCAGACAAAGAAAGCACATTGGCTTTCAAGCATGTTTTCAACAACTGACCATATCTATATGATTAACCAGTTAATGAAAAAATCCACAGAGTATGAAAAACCATTATACATGGTATTTATAGAATATGAAAAAGCTTTTGATTTTGTCAAAACTTCGGCAGTAATGAAAGACCTTCAAAGACAAGGAATAAATAAATCTTTTGTTAGGACACTTAAAGATATCTATACAGGGAGTACATCAATCCTAAAATTACACATGGATATTGAGATAATTCTGATTGAAAAAGCAGTTAGACAAGAAGACCCCATGTCTCCTAAATTACTTACAGCATGCTTTGAAGAATTTTGCAAGAACTTAGATTGGGAAAATGTTGGAGTTGATTAACGCTAATTGGGAATACCTTAACAACTTAAGATTTGCAGACGACATAGTTCTTATAAGTGCATCATGGGAAGAATTGCAAAAGATGAGAAAAGAGGCAAACAGAGGAAGTATAAATGTAGGACTTCAAATGAATATGAGTGAGAACTATGAAAATATTCAATGAAAATATAGTGACAACAAATAAGGGTTATGGACGAACCTCTACAGATTGTTAATGAATAAATGTACTTTGGCAGACATGAACACCACACCTGATAAAAATATATTTCTATGATGTATTGTCTTCGTAAGGATTTGTAAAAACAAATAGAAGATTATCTTGGGTCTTGAATGCCATATTCTTAATAATACACAAGAGTGCCAAGACATATATATAGATTTATTACTACACAGGTTATATAAACACAACTTTTACGTAAGAATTTATTAACAATGAAATAAAAGAATGAATGAATATTTGCATTTTGAAAAAAAAAAAAGAATGAATGAGTTCATTAAACTACATAAATAAGATAATACTTATTACAATTCCTCTTCATCATCATTATTTTCACCTCCTAATACGTTTACTGATGCAAAAGGTCCACGTTAGATTTCGTCAGTCGTCTCTATCTTGAGCTTTTAACTCAGTACATCTTCATTCATCATCTCCTACTTCATGGTTGACAGTCTTCAGCCATATAAGATTGGATCTTCTAACTATTCCACCGTCTTGTAGAGCCAAGTTAAAACTTTGGTGCATTAATCTCTCTTGAGGAGTGCAAAGAGCATACCCGTCACCATGATCTCATCCCCATATGGCATTTAAGTAACCTCTCTTATAAATTTAGTTTCATGTATAATCCTGTCCTGCTATTTAACTCCCAATATTCTTCTGAGGTCTTTGTTCTAAAATCTATATAATCTGTTGAATATTATTTCATTGTTATACCACGACTCATGTCCATACAGTAACACCTATCTCAGTAAAGTGATATATAGCCTGATTTTTATATGTAATTTCAAGTGATTTGCTTTAGAAATTCTACTTAAACTAGCCTTGTCTGATTTATTTTTTTCATTCTTTCATTAAACTTCAATTATAAAGACCCTATACTAGAGATTTTAGTGCCTAAATATTTATATGATTCCACCTCATTCATCCTTTCCCCTTCCAATGATATTTCATCTTTCATTGCATATTCCGTTCTCATCATCTGCCTTTCTTCTATTTATTTTGAGCGCAACCTAAAGGGATATTCCATTGATTCTGGTAAGCAAGCATTGAAAATTCTGTGGTGCTGTGCTAATAAGGACAGCGCCATCAGCATTCTGTAGATCACCTAATTTCCTATTACCAATTCAGTCCAACCCTTCTCTGCCATCCCCAACTGTTCTAAGCATTACAAATTACATGAAGAGGAAATTCATTTGATTGAACTCCACTAACATTAACTTTGTACTGGCTATGCTCATGAACAAACTTGATCAACTTATATATTTAAAAAGAACTCCATAATAACGCAGTAATCTCTACAAAATTACCCGTTACACACGGTGAATAGCATCATCAGATGACTCTAAATTTATAACAGGAATCAACAACACAGTCGAAGGCTAAACCTCCTGAAGAGTCATCCTGTTGAGGAGAAACTGCAGAGTAACTGTATTTTTCCAGTTTTTTGCTGTTACTTGATGTAACTCTTTGCTACAAGCGATTTGAGATCGATATTTTCAAATTATTTTACTTTTTAACATCTTGTTTGACAATTCAGTTGTTTTATATTGATAATTAAATGGAAGAGGTCTTACCACTTTGTAACCGCAATCATTTGCAATAATGATAATTCTGTACTGGTGTGGCAATCTTGATGGATGTTGTTTTACCATTACAACCAGATCAGCGTTCAAGAGATATTCCTTTCTTTTTAAGCCAGTCTTTGACAACCAACTGGCTATTTGATACTATAAACGAGTGATAACATACATTATCCATCACTATGATTGAACAGGAGGGGCATATTTGGAATCATCTGGGAAATGAACTAATCATTGATTGCTGTATGGTTCATTTGTTTGTGACAGTCACCACCATTTTCAGCTTGAAAAACAAGCTCACAATTTGAAACGAACCCGTTTTCGGTACAATTATGTAGGATAATTAAACGACTACCTTTCCCAGTAGCGTTATAATCCCAGTGGCTCTCATACAGTTGGTGACAATCCAACATTTCCCAACGGGAGGGTATTCGTCAATCAAAGTCTCCTTCATGTATACAAAGGATTCATATCAGCTTCTCTTAAAGCCTTCACTCATCTTGAAAACTTAGTTCTAGCCAAGGATCCATAATTTTTTTTTTTCAAATTGAAATTATCACATTAGCATTATCATACCGAGCGCCAATTTCATGATGAATTTTGTGGACAGAGTCCTTGTAACCTTCAAACCAAATATTCTCTTGTAATTCATCTTTGATTGAATCAAGTGTTGGTCATTTTTTTCTTGCATAAAAGTCTAAAATTGTTCTACATAAAACTCGTTAAAATCATGAAATCTGTTACAGTTCTCGATTGATGCTTCTTCTGTTTAAGGAAAGCTGTTTTGCCTTATCAGTTACTTTTCCATCTTTGCAAATCATCAAACTTGCTCTCTTCGGTATTATTGTTGCTTCCAAGGTGCGTCGCACTGTGTTTCTGACTACTCCCTCTCCCCTACCCTGAGGACTGGAAAAGACCGAGTAGTCATATGTTTGGCAATGCCTCACAGCGTTACAGGGAAGAATTATATATATAAATATATATATATATATATATATATATATATATATATATATATATATATATATATATATATATATATATATATATATATATACACACACACACACACACACACACACACACACACATATATATATATATATATATATATATATATATATATATATATATATATATATATATATATATATAT
The DNA here is from genome assembly GCF_036898095.1 of Palaemon carinicauda. NCBI lineage: Eukaryota > Metazoa > Arthropoda > Malacostraca > Decapoda > Palaemonidae > Palaemon > Palaemon carinicauda. Next base: position 28,010,846 of record NC_090750.1, on the reverse strand, counting down.
ATATATATATATATATATATATATACATATACATATATACCTATATATTCATAAATATATATATATATATATATATATATATACATATACATATATACCTATATATTCATAAATATATATATATATATATATATATATATATATATATATATATATATATATATATATATACATATACATATATATATATATATATATATATATATATATATATATATATATATATATATATATATATATATATATATAATATATAAGTGTGTGTGTGTGTATGTATATATATATATATATATATATATATATATAATATATATATATATATATATATATATATATATATTATATATATGTGTGTGTATATATACATGTATACACACATATACAGTATACATATGTGTGTGTTTCCAGACCCTTGCTCATTGTTATATAAAAGAAATATGTACACAATGTACACATTACCTTCGGTTTACCTCGTTACGAGAGCAAGCTTGTAACCTAAACTGTTCGTATTCTAACACCATTTTAACCATAAGAAATAAAGGATATTCACTTGATGCGTTCCTCAAGTTGATAAGTACACTTATACACTCACTTTTTAATATAATTTAGTGAACAAATCATAACCACTAACATTAGAAATGAATGAAAATCAATAATTCACAATAAAAAAATAAATATTCTTAGATTAATTATTTGATGACCACACTACTTATTACTGTTCGTTCTCAAGACCTAGCTCACAAGAGTTAGCAAAAAATTTAAAATATCTTTTTTTTAAATCACTGAAGCGACAATAACATTTGAGTTCTCTTATTTTTCTAGATAGTTATATTTTACGACTATGATCAGTTACAATAGAATATGCCTAACTAAAATCATGTTGGAGAAATATGGGAGAAAAAAAATTTGCTTTTTCATACAAAACTACTATGCATATAATACAGCTTAGGACCCATCACCCAATTACAAGAGATTCAAATATCCGATGCCAAGCTTTATTCCTTTTTAAGGGCAAGAAGAGAGAGTTTTAGCCAAGCTGACCATGACTTAAATTACTATTCGGTATTTATCAAATCTTCACCAAAATGTAATGAAAGTCGAATATATATTACATTTTGAGGGAATATCCTTAGTATAAAACCAGAATAAAGATATTATAAATGATACTAGCCCCTGGCAAAAAATTTCTAACTGAAACCAAAAGATTGAAGGTGGGGCTTGCCATTCTGAGGAGCAGGAAAAAACTATGCCCCTCACATCAAATCTATTTGGGGGATAAACTTCTTTTGGGAATCATTAAAGAAATTATGATTCTTTAATAAAGTTGATGATAGCATTTACTAATATTTTTCCTTATGCAG
>NC_090750.1:27991985-28001985 GCF_036898095.1 Palaemon carinicauda | reverse complement strand
CGGAGCACAATTTACGAACATCTAAAAAAAAATAATGATTGTATTGGAACCTGCTAATAAATATTATACCTATATTATAAACTCTATAAAAGATTATTATCAAAACTGGAAAGCTTCAGCATCTCTCATTGGCGTAAACTTCGCTGAAAATCTTATGTAGGGTCAAACTTTTCCGGCCAATTAGATGAAAATGTTTACCATTTTTTCGTTACATAATGCCCTCTATGATTGTTTGCATATGTCTCAATTGAATGGGCGGTAGGGGCTGATTAATAAATTAAATTCTAACTTTGGGATTAATACCATGTGTTTGGAATAAATATTACATCGTTTCTATTCCCAAAGAAATAATAGGATTTAAGGATTTAGACTATATGTTAGGGGGAAATATTCAATTTTAATCGTATAGCCAGAATGTGACTTGGGGATTTATACCCTGTATTAGGAATACAATATTCATAAATTCTAGTTCCAAAGCCTGAAGAGGACTTTGGGATTTATACCATGTGTTTGGGGTACAATATACATCCAATCTAATCCAAAAACAAGAATAAGACCTTGGGATACATACCATGTGTTATTGACATAATATACATCAGTTCTAATCCCAAAGCCAAAACATGGATTTGGGATTTATATCAAGTGTTATGAGTACAATATGCATCAATATTAATCCAAAAGCCAGAATAGGACTTTAGGATTGATACAATATATTATGGAAAAAATCTACATAAATTCTAAACCCAAGGCCAAAATAAGACTTTGGTATTTACATCAAGTGTTACGGATAAAATAAATATTGACTCAAATCCCAAAGCCAGAATAGGACTATGGGAGTTATACCATGTGCTAAGGATTCAATATACACCCATTCTAATCCGGAAGCCAGAATAGGACAATGGTATTTGTATCCTGTGTTATGGATACAATGTACACCAATTCAAATGCAAAAGCCATAATAATACTTTAGGATTTATACCATGTGTTAGGGGTACAATATACATCATTTCCAATACCAAACCCAAAATAGGACTTTGCGATTTATACTGTGTTACGGATACAATATAGACACAATTCTAATCCCAAATCCAGAATAGTACTTTGGGATTAATACCATGTGATGGGGATACAAAATAGATAAATTCTTATCCGGAAGCCATAATAAGACTTTGGAATTTATACCATGTGTTGTGGATACAATATACTTCAATTCTAATACCAAAGCCAGAATTTGACTTTGGGATTTATCCCATTTGTTAGGGATACAATATACATCAATTCTAATCCGAAAGTCAAATAGGACTTCAGTACTTATCTCATGTATTATTGGTACAATACACATCAAATCTAATTCTATAAACAGAATATGGCTTTGGGATTTATACCATTCGTTAGGATCTATTATACACCAATTCTAATGCCAAAGCCAAAATAAGACTTTAAGAGTTATACCATGTGCTAGTTGTACAATATACATAAATTCTAATTTCGAAGTGAGAATTGGACTTTAGTAAATTTACCATGTGTTAGGGGTACAATATACTCCAATACTAATAACAAAGCGTGAATAGGACTTTGGTATTTATACCATGTTTAAGGATACAATATAAATCCATTCTAATCACAAAGCCCGAATAGGATTTTGTGATTTAAACCATGAGTTACGAATACATTAAGACTTTGAGATTTATACCATGTGCTAGTCGTACCATATACATCAATTCTAATTTCAAAGCCAGAATAAAACTTTATTAGATTTACCGTGTGTTAGAGGTACGAAAAACGTTAACTCTACTTCCAAAGCCAGAATATGGTTTTTTTGATCCCTACCAAGTGTTAGGAGTACTAGATACATCAATTCTAATTCCAAAGCCGGAATATGGCTTTGGGATTCATATCATGTGTTGAGAGTAAAATACATATTAACTCTAATCAAAAAGCAAAAAATAAGACCTTGGCATTTAATATATATCAATTTTACTACCATATCCAGGATAGGGCTTTGGGATTTATACCATATGTTGGGAATACAATAAACATCAATTCTAAATCTAAAGCCATAATAGAACTTTGGGATTTATACCCAATGTTACGGGTACAATATATATATATATATATATATATATATATATATATATATATATATATATATATATATATATATATATATATATATATATATATATATATATATATATATATATATATAATACATATATATATATACATACATATATATATATATATATATATATATATATATATATACATATATATATATATATATATATATATATATATATATATATATATATATATATATATATATATATATATATATGTATGTATATATATATATATATATATATATATATATATATATATATATATATATATATATATATATATATATATATATATATATATATATATATATATATCAATTCTAATCCTTATGCCAATAAAGGACTTTAGTATTTATAATATGTGTTACAGAAACAATATACATTATTTCTAATCCCAAAACCGTATTCTTTGGGTCTCATGAAATGTGTTAGGCATACAATATACACCAATTCTGATCCGAAAGCCAAAATAAAACTCAGGGATTTGTATCAAGTGTTACGGATATGATATACATCAATTCTAATCCAAAGAAAGAATAGGACTGAGATTCATACCATGTACTAGGGGTAAAATATACATCAATTCTAATTCCAAAGACAGACTAGGATTTTAGGACTTACACCATGCGTTATGGATACACTATGCATCAATTCTAATCACAAGGCAAAGTGTGCCTTTGGGATTTATACCATGTGTTAAGGGTGCAATTTACATCAATTCTAATCCCATTGAAAGAATATGGAATTTATCCCTTGTCTTATGGATACAATGTGCATCAGTTCTAATCACAAAGCAAGAATAGGCCTTTTGGATTGATACAATGTGTTTGGAGTACAATATACATCAAATCTAACCCCATTGGCTGAATATGGCTTTGGAAGTTATACAGTATGTTAAGGGTACAATTTAAATCAATTCTAATCACTAAGCAGGGATAGGAGTTTAGGAATTATACCATGTGCTAGGGGTACAATCCTAATCCCAAATGCCAGAATAGGATTTTGAGGATATATACCATATATTAGTGGTACTATATATATATATATATATATATATATATATATATATATATATATATATATATATATATATATATATATATATATATATATATGTATGTATGTGTGTATGTATGTATATATATACATATATATATATATATATATATATATATATATATATATATATATATATATATATATATATATATATATATATATATATATATATATATATATATATATATATATATATATATATATATATGTATGTATGTATGTATATATATATGTATATATATATATATATATATATATATATATATATATATATATATATATATATATATATATATATATATATATCCTAATCCCATTGGCCGAATTTGGCTTTGGGATTTATACCTTATGTTATGAATACAAAGTACATCGGTTCTAATCCCAAAGCCTTAATAGGCCTTTAGAATTTATACCACGTGTTTGATACTAAATACATTAATTCTAATTCCATTGGCATAATATTACTTTGGGATTTATACCATGTATCAAGGGTACAATATACATCAATTCTAATCCCATTGACAGTTATGGCTTTGGGATTTATATTTTATGCTATGGATACAGTGTACATCAGTTATAATCCCAAAGCCAGAATAAATATTTTTTGGATTTATACCATATATTTGGGGTACAATATACATCAATTCTAATCCCATTGGCAAAATATTACTTTGGGATTATTACCATATATTAGGCTCACGAAATACATCAATTCTAATCCCAAAGAAAGAATTAGACTTCAGGAATTATGCCATGTGTCAGGGATACATTATACATAAATTTTAATACCAAAGACAGAATAAGATTTTGGGGATTTATGCCATATGTTAGTGGTACAATATAAATTAATTCTACTACAAAAGCAAGAGTAGGGCTTTGGGATTTATACCACAACTTACGGATAAAATATACTTCAACTTTAATCTCAAAACTAGAATATGGCTTTGGGAACCATGTATAAGGTATAAAGTATTCAGTATTTATTAATTCTAATACCAAAAGCAGAATATTATTTTGGGATTTATACCATATGTTAGGGATGTAATATATATCAATTCGAATCCCAAAGTCAGTACAGGACTTTGGGATTTATACCATGCAACGTTACGGACACAATATACATCAATTCTAATCTGAAAGCCACGATAGGCCTTTTTGATTTATACCATATGTTTGGAGTACAATAAACAACCATTCTAATCCCAATGACAGAAAATGGCTTAGGGATTTATACCATGCGTTAGGGGTACAATATACATCAATTGTAATCCCAAAGACAGTCTTTGACTTTTGGATTTATACCATGGAAGTATTATGGATACAATATACATCAATTCTAATCACAAAGTCTAGATAGACTTTTTGGATTTAGACCCTGAGTTTGGGTAAAATATACATCAACTCTAATCCCACTTACTGATAATTAATTTTGCATTTATACCATGTGTTGCGGGTGAAATATACAACAATTCTCATCCCAAAGCCAGAGTAGAACATTGAAATTTATACAATGCGTTAGCGGTACAATATACATCAACTCTAATCACAAAGCCAAAATGGGACTAAAATTCATACCATGCGTTAGGGGTAAAAAATACATCAAATTCCAATACCAGAATATGGCTTTGGGATTTATACCTTGTGTTTGGTACACAATATACATCAATTCTAATACAAGAGCCAAAATCAGACTTTGGGATTTATACAATGCATTAGGGGTACAACATACATCAAAGCAAGAATAGGACCTTGGAATTTATACCATGTACTAGGGATACAATATACATAAATTCTAATGGGAAAGCCCACATAGATTTGTGAAATTTATACCATGTGCTAGGGATGAAATATACATCAATTCTAATCCGAAAGCCAGGATAGGTTTTTGGAATTTTTACCATGTGATATGGATACGATATACATCAATTCCAACCCGAAAGCGGGAATGGGTTTTTAAAATGCATACTATGTGTTAGGGATACAATATACATCAATTATAATCCGAAAGCCCTGATAGGCTTGTGGAATTCATACCATGTGCTAGGGACAAAATAAACATCAATTCTAATCTGGAAGCCAGAATAATCTTTTTTGAATTTATACCATGTGCTAGGGATACAACATACATCAATTCAAATACAAAAGCCCGAATAGGTTTTTGGAATTTATACCATATGCTATGGATACAATATATAACAATACTATACGAAAGCACGAATACTTTTTCGGAATTTATACTATGTGCTAGGGATACAATATGCACAATATACAACAGTTTTAGTCCAAAACCTGGAATAGGTTTTTCGTGTTATTATCATGTGCTAGGGATACAATATAGAGTAATTTCAATCCGAAAGCCAGATTAGGTTTTTAGAATTTTTACCATATGCTAGAGATACAACATACATACATTTTATCTGAAAGCCAAAAAAGGTTTTTGTAATTTGTTGCATGTGTTAGGGATACAACATAAATCAATCATAATCCGAAAGCCAGAGTAGGTTTTTGAAATTTATACAATGTGCTAGGGATACAATATACATCAATTCTAATCCGAAAGCCCGATTACTTTTTTGAAATTTTTACCATATACTAATGATACAATATACATCAATTCTAATCCGAAAGCCAGAATATATTTTTGGAATTTATATCATATGCTAGGGATACAATATACATCAATTCTAATCCGAAAGCCAGAATAGGTTTATGGAATTTATATCATATGCTAGGAATAAAAAATACACCAATTCTAATCCGAAAGCCAGAATAGGTTTTTGAAATTTATACCAAATGCCAGGAATACAATATATATCAATTCCAATGGGGGACCAATGGAATTAATCCATTAGGTGGCTCGGTGGTGAAGGGAGACACTAATGCTAAATTCACATGCGACTGACAATGCACTAATAAAGGTTTGACGAGCGGAGAGAAAGTTGTGACTCAAAGGCGGAATGAAAGCAACTGAGTAACTTTATTAAAGAACAAACGTTATTATATACATAAACTCCATGCAAAAAATGCGTAAAAGACACAACAGGAAATTTCATGTTCAACCAACACCACACCAGTTAACAGTTAACGGTGAAAAAAACAATCATGTTATTTCAGGTCCTTTTTAGTGCGAGGGGAGAGCGAAGATACAAGCATGATATATACACAAAATGAAATGTCGTTACTATGTACGATCATGTGACACACGGTTGGTACATGGCTCCCACCCTAAAAATGACATACTGTACATGTTAAATAGGGTGCCCTGAGCTAAAGAGGCGAACTGTAGGCAGGTCATCTGGCAGGAGATAAGCAGTTTTTAGACGATCAATGGAGACCCAGTCTTCTTTTCCACGATGTTTAGTAGGAATGCTTTCAGACTCCGTCGGATCACAAGGAAAGGGCCCGTGTAAGGGGGCGTTAGCAGTGGCTTGCTAGTGTCGTTGCGTAGAAAGACGTGCGTTGCAGAGTGCAAGTCTGTAGGTATGTGATGCTTCGCTGGGGGCTTGTAAGTCTGGCGGCATGGAGTAAATTTTCCCACGATGTGACGTATGCGCTGGAGATCATCAGAGCAGGTTGCAGAGGGGAAAAATTCGGCAGGGACGACTAGCATGTCACCATACACCATTTCAGCTGCTGAGACGTCGAGGGCGTCTTAGGACTGGTCCTTAGTCCCACGAAGACCCAGGGAAGCTGAGTAAACCAGTTGGAATCTTTGCAGCGGGACATCAAAGTTGCTTTGATGGTGCAATGAAAACGTTCAACCTTTCCACTGGCAGCGGGATTGTAGGCAGTTGTCTGATGTAGGGTGATGCCCAGGAGATTCGCTAATGATGTCCACAATTGAGAGGTGAAAGTGGTTCCCCTGTCAGAAGTAATATGCTCAGGGATACCAAATCTTACAATCCATCCTGAGAGTAAGAAAGAAGTACATGAGGCGACGTTGCAGTTTCCATGGGAATGGCTTAAGGCCAACAAGTGGAGCGGTCAATGACGGTAAACAGGTAATGATGTCCTTGTGATGTGGGTATGGGGCCAACAACGTCGACGTGAATGTGGGAGAAATGACGCTGAGGTTGAGGAAAGGTGCTACTCCTGAATCCGTGTGTCGATGTACATTGGAAGCTTGGCAAGAAGTACAGGCGTGGACCCAATCCTTAGCATCCTTAGAAATGCCGTGCCAAATGAACTTCATCTTCAGCAGCTGGGCAGTAGAACGGCACGAAGGATGTGAAAGGCCGTGAATGAAATCAAACACCTGCCGGCGCATGGGAGCAGGAATCCAAGGTCGCAGTCTACCTGTACTGACATCACAGAGGAGGGTGGTGTTGGAGTCATCAAGGGGGATGTCCTCCCAACGGAGTGATGTGCAGGATGTCCTACATGCTTGTTACTCTGGATCCTGTTATTGGGCTTCAGCCAAGGCGTTGTAATGCAATCCCAGTTGAGCGGCAGCCAACGTGTTTCTTGACAGAGCATCGGCAACCGGATTCATCTTCCCTGGGATTTGTTGAAGGGTGCTATTGTATTCAGCAACGGCGGAGAGATGTCAGCGTTGACAGGTGGACCAGGCGTCACACTGTCGAGTGAAGGCGTGCACCAGAGGCATGTGGTCTGTGCGAATGACGAAGGGCGTACCTTCTGAGAAATGGCGAAAGTGACGGATAGGCAAGTGTACCGCCAGCAATGCACGATCGAAGGTAGAATAACCCGATTCTGCCTTGGACAGTTTTTTGCTGAAGAAGGCCAATGGGCAAGGTGAGCTGTTGACCACCTGTTTGAATACTGCACCAACAGCGATGTCGCTGGCATCGGTGGAGAGAAGTTGAGGGGCATGTGGGATAGGAAAAGTGAGAGCTGCTGCAGCTGATAGGGCCTTCTTTGCATTGCAGAAGGCCACATCTTGAAGGAGACCCCACTTCAGGTCCTTTGGCTTGCCCTTGAGGGAGGCATAGAGGGGAGCAATAGTGGTGACAATGGCTGGTAGAAAACGGTGATAATAGGTGATCATGCCCAAGAATTCCTGCAGAGCTTTGACGGTCGAGGGCATGGGGAAGTTCTGAACAGCTGCTACCTTCTCAGGGAGGGGATGGACTCCTTCAGGAGTGATGGGGTGCCCTAAGAATGACACTTCGGTGGCGCCAAAGGTACTCTTGTCGCACCGGACTACAGGGCCGTTTTGTTGCAGGTGGTCGAGCACAATGCGCAGGTGACAGAGGTGTTACTCTTTTCAGGAAGAGAACACAAATATGTCGTCCACATACCATACAAATAAGGGGTGGTCCCCTAAGATGCATCCATGAGACGTTGAGAAGTGGCCCCAGCATTACAAAGGCCAAAACAGGAGTAATTGTAGGTGTATGTACCAAACGGAGTGGTGATGGCGGTCTTGGGGATGTCTTCTGGGTTCATAGGCACCTGATAATATCCCTTCAGGAGGTCGAGCATGGAGAAAACTTTCACGTCGGCGATGTTTGAGAAGGGGTAATAATCCGGTTCTGTTTGCATGTTCAGGCGCCTGTAATCGCCGCACGGTTGGAGGGAGTCGTCTTTCTTCAGGGTGACGTCCATGGGCTGGAGGCCTTTTGGCAAAAACCCATTTCCTCCATTTCGGCGAACGTCTGTTTGGCGGCTGCCAATCGTTCTGCGTTCACCAATCGTCGGTGAGCAACATCAACTAGAAGGTGGAGATGAGAGAGGAAATATGCGCCAAGGAATGGCAATGTGACATCGGCAACGAGAAACATCCAATTAAATTTACCGTTTCCAAACGATAATTTGAGGTTCTCATAACCGTAGGTGGGTATCGCAGATTCGTCGGCAGCCACCAAGCGGACGTCGGCAGACGTAGACAGACTACGTCGTGTCCTGAAGAGTTCCCTTGGCAAAAGAGAATGACAAACACCCGTGTCTACCAAAAATCACATGCCAGTTCCTGCATCATGTAAAAAGAAAAGATTAGAAACATGGGAGGCCACCGCCACGAGCGATGGCCTACTTTCACGTTTTTTGGCCACTGACAATCCTTGGCACATTTCTTCGCGGCTGTCCCGAATCTGAAGTGGTATTAGCAAAACTGCGGCCGATGGGCGGTAGTAAGTGGTTGTAGTTGTTGGTTGGGGCGCGAGCGAGAGGTGAGAATGGGTGGCACGAAGTAGGTTCACCTCACGAGGAGAGCCGTTTGCGGCAGGTTGCAGGTGGGTGCTACTGGTCATTTCCCTGAGGTCGAGTGAAGCCCTTTGGTGACGGCGAGGACTGTTGCGGAAGGTATGTTTTGAGGGCGTCATACGCTATTGGGGTGTCTCCTTGTTCACAAAGCCAGTCGGATATTTCCGGGAAGGTGTCCTCAGGTATCGTCGCTAGCACATAATCTGCTTTGGTGGTTGAATGAGTCACACCCTTGATACAGAACTGAACTTCTGCACGCTGAAGCCAAGCAAACGCCTCTCCGCTGGCGAGCGAAAAAAGTTTCAATTGGGCGGCGTCAACTTCCGTGAAGTCCGCCATAGTACCCAAGACGGAGGGGCAGGGAGGGGGGTGGAAGGCGGTAGGAGCGAGTCGACTTCTGGGGTCACCAATGTGACGAGACGAGACAAGGTTGTGACTCAAAGGCGGAATGAAAGCAACTGAGTAACTTTATTGCTGAACATCCATTTTTGTATTCACAAACTCCATACAAAAAAGGCATTAGACATAACAAGAGATTTCATGTTCAACCGACACCGCACCAGTTAACAGTTAACGGTGAGAAAAACATACATGTTATTTCAGGTCCTTATCAGTGTGAGGGGAGAGCAAAGATACAAGCATAATATATT
>NC_090750.1:27969485-27984485 GCF_036898095.1 Palaemon carinicauda | reverse complement strand
TATTCAGTTTCTGATTTAATTTCTCTTGGGTTTAGGTGATTTCTAACAAAGAGTATTACCCCTCCACCTTCTTTAGTACGAAGTTCCTGCTTGAAAAGCTTGTAACTGTGGATTTCGTATTCTCTGATAGAATCCTTTATTGTTTCTTGAATCCAGGTCTCGGTAATACCTATGACATCTGGTTCCTCACTAGCTATCATTACTCTGAAGTTTTCCATCTCGTTTCTAAGTAACTGAGCATTGAATTGTGCTACTCTGAGAGAATTTTTAATGTCTTTTTTTTTCTCTGCCCTTGTGGCTTTAGTAGTTTCCCTGATTTACTAATGTTTGAAATTTACTTCTTCCTGAATTATCTAATGTTTCTGTCACATTTAGTGCTTATTGCTGGAGGGGTTTCTAAGGGTCGAGTCTATCCTTTGTCTACTTTGTTCCCTAAGTAATTTTAGATGTTGAGATTAAGTTGGTTTCCGTATACTCATTTGCCTTCTCCACTAAAGTGTATTTCATCTCTTTTGTATAACTTGCTCTTGCCATAGAAAGTGTCCCAAGGATCTTTAGAGGTAACTTTCTTTTGCTGGCATATGGACTTTAGCCTTTCATTTATCCCTATGACCTAACTGAGGGTCAATTGGCTGGCATTCGGTCTCGGGAAAATACCTATAATAATCTTATTTTATGTCTTCTTCCTAGCCTTTTCAATGTTTTTTTCGAGCTAGTTTAGGTGCCACATAGAGGGCGACTGTGGCACGGAAGTGTATACAGCTCTTCTCTTATAAAAGATTGTATGATATCTAGGGATGATTTCTAGCTTGGGTACACATTTCTTGTATGGGGAGATTGTTTTAAAAAATGGCCGATAAGAGGGCTGCCGGACTCAATCGGAAAACTCTCTATATCTCGAGAACGGATGCTTCTGGAGGAAAACTACATGGGACTAAATTTGTTCAAAACACTTTTTAACACTAGATGGACACATATTTGTGCAGTTTATTTTCAAATTGTGCTACTATAAGGACATAATATATGATTAGATAGTTGAATTGGTCAACTAACGTTAATTCTATCAAAACAAAAACTTTACTCCATTATATTTTGAGTTAACTAGTGTGGAGTCAGCTGAACATAATTGTTATAATATTTAATCAACAAAAAATTAAATCGAATGATAAAGAAGTAACTAGGCAGAAAAGGTATAAACCTGTGTAGTTATCTGTAATCTCCACGAATATGTCCATCAGACTGTATATGCATGTTAACTATGCAGTTCCACTTTGTGGATGCCCGTAGACCTAATTGGGCTGTCCTTAGTTTGAATGACACGATTGTTGGTCCATGATCCATCTGAAGTTACACGTACCAACAACGAAATGATAATCAATCAATCATACTGTAAAATGAAAATTCTTATCAAACCTAATTTACGGGAAAATATCTAATTTTCTCGTCCTTTGGGGCATTTGTAGATACAGTATGCATAACTGGTTTTATATTCTGTTGTTTGCGTAATTGCTTGAATTTCCACAAGCACAAAATCTTTTGCATGATACAGAGTTCATTCTGGATTCACATGAGTTGTGTCTGTATCAGATCTTGCAATTACACAGGCTAGGAAAATGCTCAGATTTTAGCTCTGTAATACACCTGAGGAGCCCATCTTGTCCTTGTTCTGCATATCCATAATGACATGGATCATGAATGCCTACATCATCCTTCAATAAACATGTTTCATTGAAAAAATTGTGGAGTAACGGGAGATGATGAGTATGTCGTGCATCACGAGTTTTTGGACATATAACTTGGAAGGGTAATCATTGTATTATGAATAGGGTAGAAGTTATTTCTTGATATGGGTAATCTCTTTATTCTAACAGTCTAGGATTAAGTATTAAACTTTGCAACTGAAAAGGACTTGTCAAAGACAAAGGCAGATTTTAATATAAAATACGTCAATGAAGGACGTAATAAATACAATAAATTTCATGAACAAGCTGTCAAATAAAAAGGCCAAGCAAATACTTCATCCTTTGTTGAGGGAAAGGGGTTCTCAAATGAAAGAGTAAAAAAAAAAAAAAAAAAAAAAAAACGTTAATCTAGCAAAAGAGGCATCTAATGCTCAGGGGATAATACTACATGCCACCCTGACACTTGCACGAATTTGTGGCACGTATTGTCACGACTCGAGTCATGCCAATGCGCAAACTAGTCGTAAACTGGCAAGAAGTGTTCGTATACCCGTCGTGACATCGTGGCATGTCGTGACATCGTGGCATGTCGTGACATCGTGGCATGTCGTGACGAAAATTTTTAAATGTTCAAAATTTTGGTCCAAACAAAATTTCAGGACTGGGTCATGAACTATGCGCAAACTGTTCGTGAACTTGTCTCGAACTTGTCGGGACGATGCGGGAGGATACGTGCCAGTGCTTGGCAATGCGTGTCATGCCATGACTGTAACGAACTACTACGAATAGTTCACGAACGGCTCACGTCGAGTTCACGAGTAGTTGACGACATGTTCACGAATATGCGCGCGTCGAAGCGTGGCCGTGCCTTCATACTGACAGGGTCACATGTACTGCACGCATTGATGGCACGAGCAGTTTGCGCATGGCACGAGCAGTTCACATTCAGTTCACGAACAGTTCACTAACAGTTCACGAACAGTTCACGAACAGTTCGTGAGCAGTTCACAGCTAGTGTGCGACAGTGGCGCTCGCGTCGATATGGGGTTATTTATAGAGCTTCCTGGACACCGGTCGCCATTCCAGAGCTCGCCAGCGAAGAGACAACATGCCTAAAACCAAGCTGACAAAAGGAAGAGGGAGAAGGCCAGAAGCCAACAGGGCAAAGGCAGAGACCGCTGATAGAGATAATTCTCCTCACAAATCAATATCAAGTCTCGATCTCGTGATCCTTGAGACACAGAAGGATCCAATCGAAATCCAGAGACAGTCATCCAGTGAGGATGAGAGAAACCAGAAGAAGCGGGTCCGGGTGTCCAAGAAAGAAATCCCTGACTACCGCTGGACAGAAGAGGCGGAGTTTAGGTTGGCGTGGCTCAACGTGGCAGCCAAGAACAGCCGGTGGGACCAACTTGAAGAGCAGGTGGAGCCTCCTGCCATTGGTGCCCAATGCAAGAAGCATTACGAAAACTTGAGAACCAGGGTGGGGAAGATTATGAAAAAGGAGAAGAAGAGTGGAACTGGCCAGGCCCAAAGGATTGCCCATGACGACCAGATCATGGAGACCTTGTGTTTCCTAATCCAACACATTGTCCGGGGAGAGACAGTCCCCAGTGAGCAGTTTGCTGTCCCAGAGTCAGCTGCAGTGACGGTCAGTGAGGGAGATGATGATGAAGTGAGGTCCACAGATTCCCACATCCAAGCATCTACTAGCACCGGGAAGGGCAAGGGTATGGGGAAGCGGTCCAGCCCACCAACAACAAAGACAGACACCACAACTGGCAACACCAGGATGATCCACAAAGACCTTAGTAATGTAGTGCAAGATGGGAGAATCCCAATGTGTACATGTAGATTGTATTCCAGTTTCATCCATTGCTTTTGACATAGAATGTGCAATATGTTGCATTGAAATGCTGTACTAAATTGTTACAATGTTTGTATGTTTCAGATCATGTCCAAAGCAGACTCCTTAGCGCCCAGCCACTTGTACATTGGCCAGCACAAGATCGTACATAGATTTTCATGCTTGGTGGAAGGCCACATGCATGCCATCTCGGAAGACTAATGGCATGAATTCCAGATAGACTGCTTCAACATTGTACACCGCTACAGGCAGTGGCGTCAGCTCTTCCAGCAGCCACATCAATAACCACTCATGACCTGGCCAGGCCCACAGCAGCAGCAACCTTGGCAGCCCCCTCAGCAGCAGTAGTTCTGGCATCCACCTCAACCAGAAACCTTGCAGGCACCGCCAGAGCAGCAGCAGTAGCAGCCTCAGCAGCATCATCCAGCCAGTCAGCCATCACCTCTAACCTGGATGCCGCCCCAGTCACCACAGTCTTCAGGCCAGTCCTCCTGGCCCCGTACCACGGAGTGGCAACCAGCGATGCCACCTGCACCGTCAGCCACCCTTGTCCAGGCTCTTTCACCAACAACTTCAGAATCGTCAGCCACCCTTGTCCAAGCTCCTTCACCAACACCTTCAGTGTCGTCGCTGTCAGACACATTCAAGACACCTGTGACACCACTCAGCTTCCCGGCCCTGACCCCAGGGTCCGTCTAGAACAACCTAGAAGAGGGCATGTAACCCTCATCCCTCTACACCTCCAAGGAACTCAACACCCCACCAGTCCATCGAAAATCACCACGCAGCGGTACCACAACCAGCAAGGACACTGACTGAGATGAGACACTTGTAAAAATTTATAAATATTTGGACTGTGATACTTGTGCATATTTGATGCTTGCTGTTTTCATGTAAATAGAATGCTTTCTTATTTCAAAACACTTATTTTTCTCTTTAACCTTAAAATAAAGTGAAAGAAAATAGAAACGAAAAAAAATTAAAAAACAAAACAAAGAGGAAAGAAAAAGAAACGAAAAAATGAAGGGCAACAAAAAAAATAAATGTTTCTTTTATTTAAAAAATGGAACAACTGTGGATGCAGCTCATGGAGCTACTACCAGCAAGGACACTGACTGAAATGAGATACTTGTAAATAATTGGACAATGATAGTTGTACATATTTGGTGTTTGCTGTTTTCATGTAAATAAAATGCTTTCTTATTTCAAAACACTTATTTTTCTCTTTAACCTTAAAATAAAGTGAAACAAAATGGAAACGAAAAAAAAATAAAAAAAGAAAGAAAATGAAACCAAAAACTGAAGGACAAAAAAAAAAACACACGAAAAATAAACGTTTCTTTTATTTCACAAATGGAACAACTGTGGATCCAGCTCATGGAGCTACTACCAGTAAGGACACTGACTGAGATGAGACACTTAGTAAATATTTGTAAATAATTGGACAATGATAGTTGTACATATTTGATGTTTGCTGTTTTCATGTAAATAAAATGCTTTCTTATTCCAAAAAATAAAGGGCAAAAAAAAAAAAAAAAAAAAAAAAAAAAACACACGTGGAAAATAAACGTTTCTTTTATTTCAAAAATGGAACAACTGTGGATGCAGATCATGGAGCTACTACCATTCTTTCTTGCCAAGGGACAGCACAAGCAGGGGACATGTAGTAATGTGAAAGGTAGTCTCGCTGATCCTTTGCATCCTTCTGGGTATGATGGCTGGTTAGAGACAGCAGCCCCTGCAGGTGTCACTCAGTCCTCCATCCACCAGGGATCAGATCATGTGTTCGGATCTTCGCGGTCCACTTCTGAAATTTCGTGTGGGTATCTGATGACGATGAGGTTGTGCAGAACACAGGCGCACATGGCGATCAGGTTGATGGTGTCGGGGTGCTGATATTTCGTCGTTAAGAAGTAACGGAACCTTTGACATAAAATTCCAAGGGCATATTCCACGACACGTCGAGCACGAGACAGCCTGTAGCTATATATGTGTTCTCGTAGGACTTGTGACCGATGGGAGAAGGATTTCATCATCCAGGTTCGGAGAGCAAAGGTGTCATCCCCTACGAAGTGATAGGGCACTGGGTGGTCATCATTAGGGAGTGGTTCTGGATGAGGCACTCCAACTCTGTTCTCTTCTACAGCATGTTGCAGGGAACAGTTACTCCATGTTTCTCATCCGACGCACCACCCTCTGCTCCAACATCCACATAGAGGAACTTGTAGGTAGCATCTGCCACAGCCATCAGTACAATACTATGGAAGCCCTTGTAGTTGTAGTAGTAAGAGCCAGTATTGGGTGGCTTCTGAACCTGGCAGCAACTTCCTTCCGCTCCTCTTCTGTTTTGGGGCAGCACAGCACTTCGTCCTTGTAGACCGTGATGATGGCTTTACACACCTCGGGTATGAACTTGCAGATGGTACTTGCTTTAACCCTGAAGCTGTACTGCAGACTTGGATAGGAATTTCCAGTGGCTAAAAAGCAGAGGGTGGCAGCCAGCTTCAGTCCAACTTGAAGCAGTTCCCTCATGAAGGTAGACTGCTTCTGGAGGCGAGGGGTAAACTTCTCAACCATCTATTGGAACAGGTCAGCTGTGATTCTGAGGTAATTTTTGTGGCCCCTTTGATCTTACCCGTGGAGTTCAGTATGTAGACTGTCATACTGTCCAAACTCGTGCCTTCTGGTTAGCCATTCCCTGGCCCACACTTTCCTCTGTGTCTTTCTTCGAGGTTGGATGCCTTTTGTTGCTCTTCGGCCTCTGCCAGCCTTTTTTTGCTACTCGTTAACAATGGCTAGAGCAGCTGCCAGGTATAGGAATCTTCTCCTCTTTACAATGGTGTCTCTGACAGTAAGCATGGTTGTCTCTTCCAAAGCCAATCCAAGAATGACCAAGGGTTGGAGAAGCCCCGTTTTTATATGGCGTGGCCAAGTCGGCACGACACCATCCAAATTGTGGAAACTCGTCGTGCCAATGTGGGAAGTGCGCAAACTAGGCGCAAACTATGCGCAAACTAGGCGCAAACTATGCGCAAACTATGCGCAAACTATGCTTGAAGTCGTCATGCCAGTTCTTCTCAATGTGGACATGAACGGGCATGCATTCGTGAACTATTTGTGAACTCGTCGTGAACTCATCGTGAACTATGCGTGAACTAGCCGTGAACAGTGTGGGAGCCTCCCAGTTCGTTCCCAAAAATGGCACGACTTGCCACGACATTCGTGGCAAAAATTCGTGCAAGTATCAGGGTGCCCATAGGTAGAGGGTCGGTGTTTTCTATTATAGCTTCTAGCTTATGAACTAACATGTATAGGTACATCCTTCATCTTAAAAGATGGAAAACTACATAAAACTAAAACAACTGAATTAGTTCCTGATATAGAGAAGAATTTGCTGTTGGAAATTCCATGAAAGCCTTTGGAAAGTTAGTTGAAAGGAAATTGATTAGAATTATATCTGTCAAACGAAGCAAATTAATTTATTTAGTTTTATAGAGTTCTGCTTTTCCAGATATGGTTGTAGCTTAGCTAGTAATAATAATAATAATAATAATAATAATAATAATAATAATAATAATAATAATAATAAGTGTAACAAAAGTTAGAAAAAGACTAAGATGCACCAAGAAAGAATCTATTCACATAACAATATCAAGAAGTTTGATAGCCTGACCAGGAGACAAGAATGCGTTGTGGTCTTCAGTCCATGATAAAAATCAATTCTAGAAATTCTTTCAAACATTTCCTCTACAACATCAAGAAAGATTGTCAAGAGTAACTGTGTTTCTAAGTGGTATAGTTGGAGTAGAAGCACCTAAACTACAGTATGGACACGTGGCAAAGGTACCTAACTCGAGGTCTACTGTTGATAAACCCGATGAAATATTGTTCATTTACATTAATCCTGCTGGGAAATCTACAAGTATTTGAAGTCCATCAATTTTCTCTTCAGATACTGATATATTTGTGTGTTATTCACTACTATCATAGTGTCTATGAATAAAATGTTTTTAAAAACTTTGGACTTTTTCTGGATAGTGGCACATAACCGCATGATTTTTTTGAAGCAGTGGAGAATCAAGATATTAAAACATTCATTACTGGCTATTCGTTCACTCAGTAGTTGTGGCACGACAATTTAAAGTTGGGACAAACCATGCAGCTCTAATGCGAGGAAAGATTGTACATATCTTCTTAAAGACCTTGCAAGAGAAGACCTATCAGACATAATACTAGAAAATATTGAAGAGTATTTGACTAATGTTGTCAAAAGGTTTCAAAAGAATGAATAATCTACGCCTCTTCAGGTACCAGGTCATGAAGAATCTAGATTTTATGAAGTTCCCAACAACTTCTAGTCTAAAGCTACATACCAAAGGGTGTATCTACAGGCAAACAGTTAGTACAGTACAACTTATTAAAGGACGATATAGGAATTCCTGCTCCATGTCATTATGGATATGAAGAACAAAGACAAGATGGGTTCCTCAAGGGTATTACAGAGCTAAAACCTGAGGCATTTTCAAGCTCGTGTAACTGCAAGATCTGTTACAGACCAAACTCCTGTGAATCCAGAATGAACACGGTACCTTGTTCAAGATTTTGTGCAATTGCACAAATAATAGCATATAAAACCAGTAATGCACATTGTATCTACAGAGACACCGAAGGACGAGACAATTAGATAAATTCCACGTAAATTATGTTTACAGTATGATTGATTGATTATTATTTCGTTGTTGGTACGTGCAACTTCACATGGATCATGGACCAACAATTGTATCATTTCAACTAAGGACAACCCAATTAGACCCACGGGGCATCTACAAAGTGGCACTGCATAATTAACATGCATATACAGTCTGATGGATATACTCGTGGAGATTACGAGTAACTGCATATACCTTTTTTTGCCTAGTTACTTCTTTATCATTCTATTTAACTTTTTGTTTATTAAATATTATAACAAATAAGTTCAGCTGACTCCACACTAGTTAACTCAAAATATAATGAAGTAAGTAAAATCTTAGCTGCTTTTTTGTCTTAAGCTGTGCTACTATTCGACTGGTGGAATTCATGAACTCCCCTACTTAGTTGATAATTATTTTCTCATTAAGTTATGCCCGGCATGTTGCCTTATTTTGTATCTCTTGGATACTAATCCTTTTTCTACAACATTGTCTATGACTTGTTAGCTTCTTATTCCCAGTTGTTGGAACTTGAACATAATCTCTATCGTATGTTTTCTTAGTTCGTTGATTTCTTTTTTAATTTTTTTTCCTATTTCCGTCTCCTGTTGGCAGACCAGGCTTGCTTTATTATGATGCAGGCTAGCAGCCCACCCTTCTTTGAATTCAATGCACCATTTTCTTATTTGACACCTTTTCTTTACGGTATTGTCTGATATATATATATATATATATATATATATATATATATATATATATATATATATATATATATATATATATATATATATATATATATATATATATATATATATATATATATATATATTTGGATATCTCTCCTAATTACTTGTATACATACCTGCTCTATGGCCACATTTGTAAAAGGGGGATGGCTGATAATTGCCCACAGGCTCCCGCATCCACTTAGCCGTAGATGGCTTTCTATCGTTTCTGTTCCCAACCTCTCATAAGTGCTGTTAAAACAACAGTTAAGTCTTTTGAGCTATTCCTAACGCACTGCAGCTCTCAACTGAGCAGCACAAGGCAGAAAACTTGTAATCGCTGTTTATACAATGTTTGGAAAAGGTATTTCTAGACTCTCTCTCTCTCTCTCTCTCTCTCTCTCTCTCTCTCTCTCTCTCTCTCTCTCTCTCTCTCTCTCTCTCTCTCTGAGAGAATACATTCCACAAACAGTTATTAATTAAGGTTAAGGCCCGTTTCTTTTCATTATGCTGTATTTGTTCCTTCTCATCTTGGTTTTGGATTCGAAAACTCGACTCATTGAGTTGTATGATTATCACTGTTTGTTGTATATTGTACATGATGAAACGCACTTTTGAGGGATGTGTACATTCTATTTCCGAAGAAAGTTAGTGCTCCTCATTTAGGGAATCAGGCAATTAAGTATTTTTTCTATGATCATCAAACCAATAGTCATACAAATATCTATTGGTGTTGCATGCCGTTTTTGTGAGGTATCTGTATGTGTGGAGGTGTAATATGAGATTGCTCGATTACAGGAAACGTAATCTAATATCGTAATACTATTTCAAATTTAGTTATTTTCCAAGAAATTAAGCGTAAATATACTCTCGGTATCTTTCAACAATATACATGCGTTTATATTGTTTAATTTTCTATGCTGCTTATTTTCCTTATATATCATCAGAATTTCAAACATATTGAGTTTTATATAAATTTAAGAATCATTAACTAGACGTTACTTTAGTGACATTCAAGAACGCTCGTTGTAAACTTAAATAATTTTCAAATATAAAGAGTGCTTCTTTTTTTTTTTCTTTGTTGTATTTGACAAATATTTCATAAGCCTTCAACTTTGTAGAAAGATTCATTTGTTTAAAGATTTTTTCTTCCCAATATGAAAGAAATATATTTGGAAACTCGCTTCCGATAACCAAGATACTATTAAGTTTCAATACTTCAGATTGAAACTTTATACTCTTTGGAAGAGGTATATAAATACCATTGTGGCTCAAGTTCATAATGTAAAATGGAATAGTCAGTTGTTAATCTCATTTTGTTTTGGTTCTATATTTCTTCAGCTCCACTTTACCAGCAGCTAGTCGTGTTAGTTTACTTCATATCCCTAAAAATAATAATTTTACAAGATCGTTTCTACAAGGATAAGTAGTTATCATATAGAGAAATTCCTTTGGATCGTTGATCCCAAGGTAGAGTAAATACGATATCAAAAGGTATTCGTGTCTTATTAAAATAAATGAACCAGTGTTAGTGATAACATTATTATAAAAGGGCGAAGATTTACAATCTTACAAATCCTATATATTATTGCAGAAGGGAACATTTTGACTCAAAATAAACACACGATTTCGAGTCAACCGTCTAGATTATTTTCAACTCTGGCAAAAGTACATAACTTAAAAAAAAAATTTAATCACGGTTTTTTTTTCATAAAAAGGCAGAGAGATATTAATATCAAAAGGTTTTTTAGGGTTTATTTGAATATGAAGTATATTCATTTACACACACACACACACACACACACACACACACACACACACACACACACACATATATATATATATATATATATATATATATATATATATATATATATATATATATATATATATATATATATATATATATATATATCATCGTCATCATCATCATCTCCTCTTACGGTTCTTGATGCAGAGGGCCTCTGTTAGATTTCACCAGTCATCTCTATAGTAAGCTTTTTAATCAATAATTCTCAATTCATCATCTCCCGCTTCACGTTTCATAGTCCTCAGTCATGTAGGCCTGGGTCTTTCAATTCTTCTAGTGCCTTGTGGAGCCCAGTTAAACGTTTGGTGAACTAATCTCTCTTGGGGAGTGCGAAGATCATGACCAAACCCTCTCCATCAACCCCTCACCACGATCTCATCCACATAGGGCACCAGAGTAATTTCTCTTATAGCTTCATTTCTAATCTTCTCCTGCCATTTTACTTCCAAAATTCTTCTGAGGGCTTTGTTTTAAAATCTACAAAATTTGTTGGATATTGTTTCATTGTCATAATACGACTCTTATCCATACAGTAACACCGATCTCACTAACTGGTATATAGCCGGATTTTTCTGTGCAATTTCAAATGATTTAATTTCAAAATTTTTCTTAACCTTGACATTGTCTATTAGAAATCATAGTTCTTAAATATTTAAATGATTCTACCTCATTAATCCTTTCTCCTCCCAATGACATTTCATATTCCATTGCACATTCCGTTCTCATCTTTTCATGCATTCTGGTAACCAGGCATTTTAATTCCGGTGGTGTCCTGCTAGTATGGACAGCATCATCAGCATTCTCCAGGTTAGCGAATTTCCTGTTACCAATACAATTCAATCCTTTTCTACCATCCCCAACTGTTCTATGCATTACAATATACACAAGTAGGATAAGCAACATAAGTGACAACACATTCCATTGGAGAACTCCACCATTCACTTGAAATTCATTTGATAGTACTCCACTAACATTGACTTTCCATTTGCTGTCCTTATGAACAGACTTAATCAAATTTACATATTTAAGAGGAATTCTATAATAACGCAGGACTCTCCATATAATTGGCCGGTGCACACTATCAAAGCCTTTTTCATAGTCCACAAATGTCATTAAAAGAGGATTTCTATATTGTACACATTACTGTACATGTCTTGAAATGAAAATTTGGTCCCTATAACTTCTACCTATATTAAATCCTGCTTGTTCATCTCTCAGCTTTTCCTCAATCTTTCTCTCTAGTCTCTTTAGAATAAGCATACTAAATATTATCATGACAACTGACGTAAGTGTGATTCCTCTGTAATCATTAACATCAGTCAGATCTACCTTTTTTGCTATTTTCACCAACACTCTTAGTTCCCATTTATCAGACTTTGCCAGCTCATGGCATATTCCACAAAAGAGTCTTGTAAGTATTCTGGGAGTCATTTCAATTACCGGCCAATATCATCTTGACAGTTATTCCATCGTATGCAGGAGCTTTCCCTCTCCTGAGTTTTTATTTTTTATGATATCTTCAATTTCATGCACACTGAATTAATTCATGGGCTCATCAAGGTCTTCCTCAGCTTCAGGTATATGAATCAAATCATTCCCTTCGTATCTCCTATTCATGACCCTACTAAAGTGTTTCAATTAACGTTCCCTTTCTTCATCTTCTGTTATTATGACAGATCCATCTCTCTTTTTGATAGGTATATGCTTCTTCTTTGCCCCAGTAGAGATTTCATAATAATTATGTGAGGAGTCCTTACGCCATAGCCAATCCCTAAATACATAGCTTTGTCAGCCCCATCTGCTTTCCTGTCTAGATATTCTCTCCAGTCATCCATGGCCTTTCTTTTGACCTCACTATCAATACTGGTACACTTAGCATGTTCTACCTTATAATTTCCATTAATTCCACTAAAACATTCAACAATTAATTTGTTTTTGTCTTCTTTTAATAGTATCCCAAGTATCATTTGATATCCATGGCTTTATCCTTGTAACTCCATGTCCTAAAACTTCACTACCAAATGACTTATATATGTTCTTATTATTACCCTAGTCTTCGTTAATTGTCGGCGCTTCTTCTCTTAAGGTTTCTAAGAAAGCAAATCAATTCCTACATTAAATTGCAAATCTTTCCCTCTGCTCCTCTTTTAGAAGATTACTTGTATCAAACCTAGGTATTCTATCTACATTTCTGCTTGGTGCTTTTATTTTTATTTTTAGTGGGGCAATGAGGAGCAGGTGATCACTCCTCCCTCTTTCTAATAATGGCTAGGTGATCTATTTGATTTTTGTAATTTCTATATGGTAAATTGTATGTATATTTGTGGATGCCCTTGTGCTGAAAAAGAGCACCGCCTATATCAAGATTGTTTGTTGAACAAAAACTTATAAAATGTTCTCCATTTTCGTTTGCAACGCCAAGACCTTCAACACACATCACATTCTCTATACCTTCATTATTCCTTCCAACTTTAGCATTGAGGTCACCAATCATATTATTCCTATATTTCTCTGGGATCTGATATATTACACTCTGTAGTTCTTCCTGGTATTCATCTTCCCTTTCTTCAGGGGCATCATTTCTTGGTGCATAGCAAACTATAAAGCTCATATTGCACTACTTTTATCTAAATTTTGCAAGTAACTATGTATCATTTCCAGCTCTCCACTCAGTCAATGCCTTTTTTGCTCTTGGTATCATCATCATTCATACCCCTTCAGTTTCTCCTAAATTGATATATATATATATATATATATATATATATATATATATATATATATATATATATATATATATATATATATATATATATATATATATATATATATATATATATATTTTTATGTATATTTCCTTGGTCAAAGATTTCCTCACCAATCCCCTTGCAACGTGTTGTACTTAGGGCCAGGATATCCAAGCTAATTTCATAAATTCCTCCTCCACTTGCTGTTATTTCCCAATCTGATTCATCATTTTAACATTCTACAGTAGTTACCAATTTGCTATTTTTCTTTAATATTTATGAACCAGGAGATCCTTAGCACCCGGCTACGCAAGGGAATGTAGGCCATTCTGTCCTTTGCCCTTTCCATAGATTGACAAAATCCATAGAGGATTCATTGGCTAGATTCATCAAAGGATAGGCAATTCCTTGTGATGTGCAGTGCCTACATAACATAGGCCAGTGACCCCTGCCGGTCCATAATAATTCTTGTAAGATCATCCGCCAGGCATCAAGAGTAGAAGCCGAAAAGAAATCATGTCTATCTACGCCTTAAACCTAATCAGTCACCCTACTGCCAATGAATTCTTCGAGATTTAAGGGGCCATTTCATCTACACCTAAAGTTCTCGTTACTCCATTATGTACCTCATACTCTTATACAACACTTGGTAATCATGGATTGCTAAAATATAGCGCCTAGCACGCTATGATATATATATATATATATATATATATATATATATATATATATATATATATATATATATATATATATATATATATATATATATATATATATATATATATATATATATATATATATATATATATATATATATATATATATATATATATATATATATATATATATATATATATATTCAAATAAGCCATATATATTTTTGATATATTAATGTCTGGATTTTCTTAACAACCTCGGGATCACAGACCCAGGCGAAATCTCACAAAGACAAGAGCTTGGCTCCGGCCGGGAATCGAACCCTGGTCGGCAAGCTTATATAGACAGTGACTAACCCACTTTGTTCGTGGCCAAGTGGGTTAGTCACTGTCTATATAAGCTTGCCGACCAGGGTTCGATTCCCGGCCGGAGCCAAGCTCTTGTCTTTGTGAGATTTCGCCTGGGTCTGTGATCCCGAGGTTGTTAAGAAAATCCAGACATTAATATATCAAAAATATATATGGCTTATTTGAATATGAAAAACACGTAAAAATGTGCAAAATTTATCATATATATATATATATATATATATATATATATATATATATATATATATATATATATATATATATATATATATATATATATATATATATATATATATATATATATATATATATATATATATATATATATATATATATATATATATATATATATATGAGAGAGAGCATATGATAGAGTTGATAGGGAAGCAATGTGGAATTTGATGAGGTTATATGGATTGGTGGAAGGTTGTTGCAAGCAGTGAAAAGTTTCTACAA
>NC_090750.1:27956985-27964485 GCF_036898095.1 Palaemon carinicauda | reverse complement strand
GCCAAATATATTAATACATTAAAGTCTGGATTCTCTAAATGACCTCGGGATCAGAGCCCCAGGCGGAACCGCCCAAAGATAGAAAACCTGAATTTGACAGGTATTTATACAGAAGAATTGTCATTGACTTTTATCTTTCTTCGTGGCTGAGTGGTATGGTCACTGGCATACAGATATCCTGGACGAGGGTTCAAATCCCCGCCGGCCCGATATTATAGTCTTTGGGCGGTTTCGCCTGGGGCTCTGATCCCGAGGTCGTTAAGAGAATCCAGACTTTAATGTATTAATATATATGGCTTATATGAAATATATATATATATATATATATATATATATATATATATATATATATATATATATATATATATATATATATATATATATATATATATATATATATATAGGGCTCATATATTTTATTAGATGCCCATAGATTCTTTATTTAAACATTTGGGGCTTACATATTTTATTAGGTGCCCCAAAAATGATTTTTTTAAAATCTTTTTTGGAAATGTTTTTTTTAAATGTAAATGTTCTATAGTCTCTTCAATTACATATTACTAGCGTACTAACTGTTTTTGTGCACAACACTTTTCCAAGACAATCTTACTCCTTTGAACGAATGAAGGGGCCAGTTTCAAACGGCTTTAATTTGAATTAAATAAGGAGTTTTGTCTGGACATGGCAAAACGTTCTGTTTGATCTCCATCTTATTTCTCTTTAACCTACGCCAAACAAGGATGTTAACGGCGATAAATATCATCACCGTAACGCTGATTACTGCTAGTAACACGTAGAATCGACGTTCTTCATAAGTCGTTGTCGGGTGGTCCATCACGGTCAATTCCATCAACCGCTTAGCCACACGTGAATTGTATGGGAGAGGTAAAGATGGAGTTGTTGTCGACCCCGTGAAGTTCGTGAAGTAGGCTCGTTCTCTGATGATAGTCTTGATTCCATGAACCATATAATTCGGGGACGTCCCGATACAACCATCTGATGCAACGAAGATTTGGGAATAGGACGTGGATCCGTCCGGGCATGATACATTGAAGCCAGCCTTGTCGTATCGTATCCACGAGCCGTTGTTCAGTCTGCAATTGAACTTATTATCGTCAAAGGGATAAAGCTTTTCCAGACAATTTTCATGTGTATGGGAGTGAGCACTGTGTCTAGCACTATGCCTAACTCGCATGAATCCATTAAGTTTTTATGGAATTCAAAGGATTCAGCTGTACATATTTTTTTTATCCATTGCATCTGAACAATGAGTTAATTGATTTAAGTCTTTAATGACCGTATATGTTTCCTTGTCTGGGGAAATCTATAAGTGTCCTGTCAAACTGGATATTACTGGATTTGAGTAATTCGTCATCAAAGTCGGAAATGGTGATATCTTGTAAGATTGCCAGGCATCGGAAGAATCAAAGGGAATTGTAATCATAATCCTGTGATTTTCAACGCTTACTGTAATTAGGCTGTAATAAAATTCTAACCTATGTGCGTCTAACAAAGGAACATAACCTAATTTCTCCCGTCCGTTTTCCACAATTAACGTTAAGTCTCTTATTGGACACAATTGCGGTGACAGTACACCTTTAGTTGCTAACGTGATAGCTTCCACATAGTCTTTTGATTTCTCAATGCAATGTGCAATTCTATTATGTATGTGATCTATTTTTGAATCATAATACGTTAACGTTGCCAACAAATCTTGTACTTCCATAATCTGACTGATATTACTAGAATGTTCGTTTACCAAATTCATAATTTGATTGATTTAAGCTAACTGATTCCTTAGTTCTGACATAATCAATTCATTTTCATGAGTCAAAAACTCAATTTTTTTATTTTGATTACTAATCTTAAGACGATTGGAAATTCCTAAGCCTAAACTTGCAATAGAACCAAAGATGTTTAGTGCAGCAAAAATAAACGGGTTACGTTTCTCAAGATTATCGTGTCCTACTGTCCACATTAAAAGGTCACGAGCCAAAGATTCTGCCTTGTAAGTCTTATTTTGCAAGTTGTCAGATAGCATCTCTGTATTAAAAGGAAAATGTCTTCTATGTATTTCATTTAATGAAACAGCAAACCTTGAAATGGCGCTCTTTAAGCTAATGACGTCAATCTCTGGAAGAAAAATTGCTTGCATACGCACTTCAACAACTACGTTACTTAATGTAATAAAAACGTCTTCTTGTCTTTCAACTATAGTGCCATATTTAAAATCTATAGTTTTAGTTTTAGAGCTCATCTCACACGAGAAAAATGTCTGAGCGAACAATATCACTCCTAACAATAAACACTTCATCTTGGAACCCTGTAACGAGAAAAATATATGAAATTACTTCTGTATTAAGAAGAAAAACTCTTAACATATAATGTACACAAAAAACAAAAAAAATTTAAATCTTTCCCTCACTTCTTTCCCTCTTATTTTAATTTCTTATGTGAGCCAATGGTACGATTCTCTCATCAATGGGTTGGGATACGTTTTGAACTCTAAATCTATTGGCCGTTAATGTTTCCAAAATGTTAAATGGGCCTTCAAACTCAGGTGTTAGTTTATAATTGAGTCCTTTACGTACATTTACCTGTATGTATACATCATCACCAACGGTATATGTTTTCGTTGGCTTCGCTATTTTATCATGATTCTTTTTCATTATGATTTGTGATTCTTCTAAATTCTTTCGAAGGATATCAAAATGACTTTTGCTTGCATTTATACATTCTTTTAAAGGATTTGATAAATTAGTTGTAGGCGCTAATATATGGAAAGGCGTTCTAACTGGGGTACCATACAATGCCTCGTGCGGTGACATTTTAATTGATGTATGATATGAATGATTCAGAGTACTCAGTACCGCAGGTATTGCAATATCCCAGTTGGGATCTGATCCCCCTAGTGTTACTCTTAATATACTTAAAACCTTCCTATTCGCTCTTTCCACTAGCCCATTCGACTCTGGGTGATATATCATGGTATTTATTTTCTTTATGCTAAGGAATTCACACTATGAGGTAGGAAAGTGATTATTAAATTCTCCACCCAAGTCTGAGATTATCATGTGTGGAATTCCATGTCTACAAATGTAACACTCGTAAAACTTCCTAGCGCATTCAATCGCAGTTTTAGTTTTAAGCGCTATTAGTTCTGTATATCGAGTTAAAGCATCTACAATTACTAAGAGGTGCTTATTTCCTCTGTCAGACTCGTAAAATCCTGTTAATAAATCTAAATGTATCCTTTCAAAGGGTTAATTGGGCACGGGATAAGCCCTTAGGCTGACAGGTGTTTTCGTATGCCCTTTGTTTTCCTGACATGTGCGACAATTAGCTATGTGTATTTTTTTTTTCTGTAAGCATCGTATGCCAATAAACAATGATTTGGCTTTTTGTGACATTAATGAGAACCCCGGGTGTCCATGCAATGGATTTGCATGCAACCAATTTAGGACAGTGGAAATAAGTGAGATTGGTACCACTACCTGGTCGTTAGTTACATGTGGTGTATTGCGGGTTTTCCTTATCACGGTCCTACATAGAATATTGTCTTTAATTATATAATTCTGCTGCTTATACTTTACATATTACTTTTCCTTATGATTGCCTTTCAAAGCATTTATAATTTTTTCTAATTTCTGATCTTTTCTTTGCTCAGTCTATAATAATTCAGCACTCCAGCCCAAATTTTCTTGTTCAGATATCGTTTTAACAATAGGCATGGATGTTGATATATCTATTAATTCAGCTAAAGGCTCCGTACAAGATGACACGGGGTTGCGTGATAATGCATCAGCATGGACATTTGCTTTCCCAGGTAAATACCCGATTCTCGCGCCAATGTCTTGAATGATCAAATGCCACCGAGTTCTTTTGGGGCTATGGCTGAAGCCTTTAAAGAAGTCAGTTAGTGGTTTATGATCAGTAAGAACCTTAACGGGATAACCGTTTATTATGAACTTAAAATGCGCTAGTGAATTAACAATAGCTAGCCCTTTCTTGTCTATTACTGCATACTTACTTTCGGAAGTTCTCCTAAGTCTGAGGCGTCTGTTGCAATGAAGAATTCCTTACCGAAGTCAGGAAATTTTAAGATAGGAGAACTACACAGTTCATCTTTCAAGGTATTAAACGCCTGTTGATGCTGCTCAGACCACATGAAATCTACGCCCTTCTTCGTAAGATCAGTTAAGGGAGTGGCTATTATTGAATAATTGCGTATAAAACGCCTGTAATATCCACTACAACCCAGAAATTGCTGTATTCCCTTGACATTACTAGGTATCGGAAAGTTACCGATACCCGACACCTTATCATGGACTATTTTAAGACCTTGGCTTGACACCGTAAAACCCAAATAGACTAATTCTGTTTTGAAAAATTCACACTTACTAATCTTTACCCTTAAGTTATGTTGTCTTAGTCTCTGTAGTACTAGTTCTAATTTACGTAGATGTTCTTCTAAGGTGGTGGAAAAGATTACAAGGTCGTCCATATAGGCATGAAATATTTCCCTTAGCAAGTGTCTAAACACTATGTTAATCATTGTTGTAAATGTTATGGGAGCACAACATAAACAAAAAGGAATCCTTAAAAATTCACAATGTCCCCTGGCTGTGCTGAAGGCTGTGTATGTGATACTATTTTCTTCTAATGATATCTGGTGAAAGCCTTTAAGTAAGTCCAAACTGGTAAAATATTTATTTTGACCTAACAAAGATAAAATATCGACAGTACATGGCACTGTTAATCGATCAGGGATCGTCTCCTCGTTTAGGCGACGGAAGTCTATGCAGATACGCCATGTTTGATCTTTTTTCGGTACAACTATTAATGGAAAATTATAAGGGCTGTTCGATTTCCTAATAACTACTTCTTCTAGCATTTTACCTACTTCATCATTTATTTCATTCTGGAATTTCATAGGGAGTCGGTACGAGGGTACATAGATAATTTTCTGCTTGTCCTTTAACCTTATTTGATGCATCCGTAGTGGAAAAAACATCACGATATTCAGTTAAAAGTCCAAAAATTTTCTGCTGAATTTCTTCGTCTTGAATGTCTTTATTGATTTTATTTCTAATAGATTGCCAAAGGGATTCATTCGCAAATGATTGAGCGTGATTGATTTCATCAACGGTAAGAATACGATGTTTATAAACTTCTACATCCAAGATATGTTGATTTTTGTGAATTCCTAAAGTGGTATTTAAATGATTACAGACTTCAATATTACATTGTTGATGTGAGCCTACTGTATGAATAGCTTGTGTGACAGACAATCCGTTAGTTTTCAAAGTGTCGGAAAGGATTAATATTTCAGATCCCGGTAATGTTTTTTTTACAGGCACTATTAAATTCGAAGGTACGTTTGGCTCGATAGATTGCGTGCAAGATGATATTACGGGTGAATGAGAATTCTGTTGGGTCGCGTATGCTAATTCTTTATTGGTGAGACAAGTTATTGGTTCTTCAACGTACGTCACTGTTTCATTTGTCTTTTTTTTTTTTCCAAAACTGATTTTAAGGTATTAGAACACTTATAGAATTTTCTTTCGATATACACGCCGTTCTTAGCAGGGGCTATGATAATGTTTTGATTGCCCATAGATGGGTATCCTATAATTACAGCTGGATACATATCAATGTTTTGTACAACAACAAATGTATCGGCAAACGTGCGCTCACCGACCTTGAACTGAACATGAGTTACGCCTATTACATTTAATTCATTATTTCCTATACCCGAGAGTCTTACTCCGGACTTTTCTATATGAAAGTTCGAAAACAACGAATGATGTGTCATCAAATCCATAATATTATGTGGACTACCAGAGTCAAAAAATAATGTAAATGATCTGTGTTCTAAATTTACAGCATATAATGTTGGTCGTAACTCATTTTGGCTTATTATTTTATGAATTCGTTGCAAATCTACGGGAGCATGCACTGATTTATTTAATTCGGCCGTGTGTTTCATAGGAAAATCTATTGCCTCACAATGATCTGATAAAACATTAAATTGATTATTCAATACTACTGATGTTGACATGAATGACCTTGACCCAACATCACTCTCTTCCCCACTGGAGTTAATTATGTGGTATTTGCTTTGCTCTGCCCATTCTGAAAATTAGTCTGACCTTGCGAGGTCTGGTTTGACGACCCAAGATCAGCGTTATTCGAAGAACTGTTTGTTTGTTTTGGATTCTGAACTACCTTGACGTTCGGCTTTTTCTTCTTATTGAAATGAGGATTTTTCTTTTTATTTCCATATGGAACTGACTGTGGAATTGACTGTGTATTTCTAGGATTCTGTTGTGTCTTACGCGAGTAGCACTGACTATATGAATGAGTCGAACTATTATGTAACGAACAGAATCTCATTCTGCAGTCTGCAATCAAGTGACCTTGACGTTTGCAATTATAACACGTCATTCCTGCAAATTGACTATTATTAACTATGTTTACTTGTTGTGGCTTTGTTTCATTTTTTTTACAAAAACTTGGGTAAACACAGGATCAAGATCAGGACACTTAGACATATGTTTCTTTATCTGTTTATATCCATCCAATTCCGTACTTGCTGGCGTTAACTTTTTATCAAAACACTGCACTAAAGCTTCATGCAACATAAGTGTCATGCAAGTTAAATACATTAATCGTAAGAAAACTTTCACGGAGATGTTATCTCTAGTAACCCAAGTGGAATTACCTAAAATATCTTGATATTCATTAAGCCTATCGGCTATGAGAGCTGCTCTCTCAATAACATTAAGCCGAGTCATAGTGGCTTTATTAAGTGTATTTCTTAATGTCAAAACTACATCTAAGGCTTCTTCACCTCCATAGACCGCACGTAGCCTAATTTTGAAATCATCCCAGGTAACTGCTTCCTGAAATGAAACACCCCTCAAATACGCACTCGCATCTCCTTTAGAAAAATCTATAAAACTTTTAGCTTCTTGTAATTGTACAAACGGGTCTATGATTTGTTTAGCATTTAAATGGGCATCGACGGATGAAATCCATGACTCAACATTCTGAGGCAAGAACCCATTAACCCTACCCTGAAAAGGATGGATTGCAGAGCGAGCATTTACTAGTGTCACAATGGGAGGAGGGTTACCATGTCCTGGGGTTGGGTTACTCGGTCCAGGGGTGGGGCTCACAGGGGGCGTCATGTTTACGGTATTTCTTTTTCTATCTCTACGACCCCTTGCAATCCTATCAAAATATCTATATGTATACAGACGTCCACTGCGTAAACGCATAAGCACTAAATGATAAAGATTATAACAAAATCCCACAAAACAATGATACTAATACAAAGATATTTCCCGAGAACTTCTGAAAGAAAACGGAATACAAAGATATTTCCCGAGAACTTCTGAAAGAAAATGGAAATAGCACAGAGAGAAAAAAATTCTAGAGGAGAATTCGAAGTTGAACACAGTTTCCTTTAATGAAAGGAAGTTGAAGATTAGCAAA
>NC_090750.1:27896985-27951985 GCF_036898095.1 Palaemon carinicauda | reverse complement strand
AATTCAAATTGTCTAGTTATATTGTTGATCAAAAATATAAGATAACGAGATATTTAAGTTCTTCAAAACTGTTCCCCGGTCTTATTTGGGAGCAGATAAGAAATATTCATTGATACTGTGAGATTCACTGAGTAGGTCACGGCTCTTGGATGGCTGTTATGTGTATTCTTTTATATTCTTGATTTGGAAAACTCGATTTTTTTACATATTTACCTTGGAAGAAGCTTAGATGCATTCCAAACCTTGTTTGTTGACAGCGTTTATCTGGATACTGGTTAAATGTCATTTTTTTAACGGATGAATTGGGTCTGTGCTATCTGTGCAGAACTGAATCTGTCCCCAGCAGCCGGTGCTTCAATGTTTCAAGAAATAGCTAGTAAAATTGAGGGATTTACTGGGCAAAGATCATGGAAGCCATTTTGATTTAGTTTAATTGAACAATTTGAATGAATTTTATGAGGCAGAAAATCAAGGAAGTTAACTATTTTCCTGTTCCAGCTTGAAGAAATACACTCCCATATAAGGAGTCAACTCTAAATTCCTTGAATACAATCCTGTTCGTAAACATCATCACATACAAGATTTACTGATAGGTCAAGGTCAAAGAATGCCGTTGTATATGCTGTCATTTATAATAGGGAATAATATCTAGCTACAATATTTGTGCCTATGTACTTCATTATAGTTGAGGCTTTAAAGATTGTTTTAGAAAACAAGGGAAAGCCCTTTATCGTATACCCCGACTCTAAGGTCACATAAGACATTTAAAAGTTTTAATACATCCCACCCTTTGATTAAAAAATCTCAAAGAGTGTTATTTTCATACCGTTCTTAGGCCAAACCTCTACATTTCTCTTGGGTTCCCTATCATGTAGACATTTGATGTATTGAAGAAGCAGAAGGGGAAACGATACAAACACTTATAAATGATTTAAACTATTTGGAAAGTATTCATCACTAGGATATGAAAAGTCTAGTAAGGCACTGCATTTCAAGAAAAGGGTAAAGGCGAAAAACTTTAAAGACATTAGAAGAATCACTGACTTTCGTCCATCCAAGTATAACTCCTACAGTAATTTTAAAATTTTTTCCATATTAATGTTTAGGCCCCACTGTCTTCATAATATGTGTTAGTTAGAAGGCACCAATATACCGGATTATGCATGTCGTAGCTGGGTACTATTAGTTAAGCAGATTCCTGCACGCTTATCCCAATGTATGGATAACAGGAAGCGAGAAGGCTGTCACCAAATATAACTTGGAGAGATTTTGGGTGAAGAATTTATTATTGAGACTTTTGTGGGCTTTTGAAAAATACACTAACGACAGTTCCATGATTTTTTTATTATGATCTTTCAGGGGTTTCCTTTTTTTTATCTTACATGGTGGCATTGATTTTCTTTCCTAGCATCAGCACCCGGTCATATTGCCCAAATTTCATAAATTCGCTCACTCGTTCATCCCTCCCAACTCTCTCTCTCTCTCTCTCTCTCTCTCTCTCTCTCTCTCTCTCTCTCTCTCTCTCTCTCTCTCTCTCTCCTCTCTCTCTCTCTCTCTCTTGTGTATAGATACCTGTACATGACGATAAAGACAAATAGTTGTTTATGATCGGATACCCTACTTTAGTGGTAATTGACTAATGATAATATTGTACCAACCGTGTTTCACACAATTGTACATAATTCCTTTTGTATATATTATGCTTGTATCTTCGCTCTTCCCTCGCACTAAAACGAACATGAAAATTCATGTCTGGTTTTTCCTCTGTAATATTGTCTGTCTTGTGAACTTGTTATGTCCTGTTGCCTTGAGGTTTTGTATATAAGGAGAGTGTTCTACAATAATATAACTCAGTCGTTTCCAACCTGCCTTTGAGTTCACACCCTTACTCGGCACCGTCACATTGGTGACTCCGGAAGTCGACTCGCTCCCACTGCCTTCCACCCCCACCTATGACGGAGACGGACTCTACTACAGCAGTTGGCGCTGCAGCCGCCCCATTGAAATTTTCACCGTTCGCCAGCGGAGAAGCGTTTGCTTGGTTTCAACGCGCTGAAGTCCACTTTCGAATCAGGGGCGTGACTCGCTCAACCACCAAAGTGGATTATGTTCTCGCGGCGATACCCGAGGACACCTTCCCAGAAATATCCGACTGGCTTTGTGAACAAGGAGACACCCCAATAGCGTATGACGCCCTCAAAACATACCTTTTGCAGCAGTACTTGCCGTCGCCAGCTGCCCGTATAGCAAAGCTTTTTCAGCTCTCGCAACAACCGTTGGGGGACCAAAGGGCTTCGCTTGCCCTCAGGGAAATGACCAGTATCGCTCGCCTTCAACCTGCCGCAGACGGCTCTCCTCGTGAGGTGAACCTACTCCGTGCCCTTTGGATACGCCGTTTACCTGAACCTGTGCGCGCTGCCATACCCGATGTCGATAGTTTACCCATAAAGGACTTGATGACCAAAGCCAACGCCCTTATGGACAGCCACTTCAAGACCTCCATCAACGCCTCCACCCCTGACGACGAGGATGCCTATTCAACGTCAACCAAAGCTGACATGAATGCCGTAGGACATACACGCCTACCCCGTGACGTGCCGAAGCGGCGACAAAGCCGCCCATCACCCACCAATCGTTCGCGCCCCAACGAACGACTTCTACAGCCACTTACTACCTCCCATCCGCCGCAGTTTTGCTACTACCACTTCATATTCGGGGCAACCACGAAAAAATGTGCCAAAGATTGTCAGTGGCCAAAAAACGTGTAAGTAGGCCATCGCTTGTGGCGGTGGCCTCCCATGTTTCTAATCTTTTCTTTTTACAGGATGCAGGAACGGGCGTGTGATTTTTGGTAGACATGGATGCTTCTCATTCTCTTTTGCCAAGGAAATTCTTCAAGGCACAACGTAGTCTGTCTACATCTGCCGACGTCCGCTTGGTAGCTGCCAACGGATCTGCGATACCCACCTACGGTTACGAGAACCTAACATTATCGTTAGGAAACGGTAAATTCAATTGGAAGTTTCTCGTTGCTGACGTCACAATGCCAATCATCGGTGCGGATTTCCTCTCTCATTTCCACCTTTTGGTCAATGTCGCCCACCGACGATTGGTCAACGCAGACTCGTACTTGTCGACACCTCTTCAACCCGCCCCCTCTAACCTCGCTCTCCACATCAGCGCACCCACGGATGCCTACGCCCACCACCTCACGTCGTACCCGGAAGTTTTCTGTCCAGAACTTCGCCAAACGCCCACGGTTCCTGCCAAGCACGGTATTTATCACCATATCAAGACGACGGGACCCCCAGTCTTCGCAAAATTCAGACGTCTGGCACCGGAACGATTAGCAGCCACCAAACAGACGTTCGCCAAAATGGAGAAAATGGGCCTTTGCCAAAAGTCCTCCAGCCCATGGTCGTCACCTTTACACATCGTTTTGAAGAAAGACAGCTGCCTCCATCGGTGCGGGGATTACAGGTGCCTGAACATGCAAACAGAACCGGATCACTACCCCCTCCCAAACATTGCCGATGTAACCTCCTACCTGCACAAAGCGAAGGTTTTCTCTACGCTCGACCTCCAGAAGGGGTATTATCAGGTGCCTATGAACCCAGAAGACATCCCCAAGACTGCCATCACCACTCTGTTTGGCACATTCACCTTCAATTACTCCTGTTTTGGCCTTCGTAATGCTGGGGCAACGTTTCAACGTGTCATGGATGGCATCTTAGGGGACCTCCCTTTCTGTGTGTGTTATGTGGACGACATACTTGTCTCCTCCTCAAAAGAGGAACACCTCCGTCACCTGCGCATCGTGCTCGAACGCCTGCAACAAAACTACCTTGTAGTCCGGTACGACAAGTGTACCTTTGGCTCCAACGAAGTGTCGTTCTTAGGGCACCGTATCACTCCTGAAGGAGTCCATCCCCTCCCTGAGAAGGTAGCAGCCGTTCAGAATTTCCCCCGCGCCTTCGACCGTCAAAGCGCTGCAGGAATTCTTGGGCATGATCAACTATTATCACCGTTTTCTGCCAGCCATTGCCGCCACTCTTGCTCCCCTCTACGCCTCCCTCAAGGGCAAGCCAAAGGACCTGAAGTGGGGTCCCCTTCAAGAAGCAGCCTTCTGCAATGCAAAGAAGGCCCTATCAACTGCTGCGGCTCTCAATTTTTCAGTTTACATTATTTTCTTTAGTTTTCACATCTTTCCTTACTCTATCTCATAACTATTTCATAATTGTTGTAGTTCTTCATAATATTTTCGTGTCAATTAAGGTTTCATCACTCGTTACACGACAAAATTCAACACAAAGAGCAGAGAGTTTTTTATCAATTAATGTTGTCTGAGAAGTCCAATGCACAGAATAAAATCGGAGTCTATGAGTGAAAAGCTATTTTGAGGAGTGAAATTGGACACAGAATAGTAAAATCGGATAATTGAATATATATATATATATATATATATATATATATATATATATATATATATATATATATATATATATATATATATATATATATATATATATATATATATATAAAATTGTATGTTAGGCTATCTTTGGACTATTTTCGAATATGTTGCCTAGTCCAGTAAGATTCAACTTCGAATTTCATGGGACTGATTGGAATGACTGAATTTCAGTTATATGGCCTTGGACACAATTCAACACTGAGATGACATTGGCAGAGCTCCTGATGCACTATGGACAAATTAGAAGAGGTTGGATAGCAAGATGTTAAAAAAGGAAGCACAAATCCAGGTAAAGTAGAAGATTAGAAATTAGGTGTGTTTATGGGGCGAAGAGAGGCTAAGGGACTCTAAGAAATGTCCTTTACTTTTTTTTCTTTTTTCTTTTTGTGCTGCAATATCTTTGATGCTACAGTACTGTATATTAGATAGGATGAAATTGAATCTTTATTCTTGCTTTTGAAAAAGCATTTAAATTTATTCTTTTTCTTAAAATACCTCACTGACTTCATTCCGACTCTTTTGTGTTATCATCAAATAAATAGTGAATAAAAATAAATAAGACAAACTTCCCAGCGTGCTATCTTTTGAACCTCTTTTTAGGTTACTTGCACTTGCATCGGTAATCAGCTGATTGGTTGGTTATTCTTCCACCGCTTCGAAAATGCTTCGTAAAATGAACACAAAATTGGGCTGCTGCAGGAATTTATATGACATCTTTAAACTTGAATCTTGTGAACCATAATCTTCTAAACTGCTGTTTGTTTACATTTCTATATTTCATTTAATTTAGCTTTTTCCTGTAGCTACGGGTGTTAGGTCAATATTTTGTATTTCGTCACTTGTTTTGGGGGATGATTTCATTATCGTTTTACATTTACTTATTGCACTTGTTAGTGGTGCTCTTTATTTTCTTTTTATCTTAGTTTATTTTCGTTTACTCTACCCATTATCTTGTTATTTTTATAACAGACATATGACAGGAAAAATTATTTTACAACTTTTATTGTGTTTATCATATTTGGTTTCTATGGCTGCATATCCCGAGTTATTCATTTATTTTTTTCAAATTTTCTTCCACGTGGTATTGGAGAATATGTTAGCTTATCAATATAAATTACTTGATTTTAAAACATTCTAAACTTCGTGGAATAAACTTAGGGAATCTTGCATTATTGCCATAAGATACATTTCATTGAAATCTCGAATATGAACCAGCGGATTCCTAACAAATTATACTAAATTCGCTGGAACTGAATATCATGGGGTGAATCAAAAAGTTGATAAATTAGTTAGAAAAAAAAGTCTAATGTAAACCTATCCAACATCAAAAGGACACTTTCACTCCAAGAAGCGATTATCAATTTTGATGGTCAATCATAACCTCCATTTCCATGGTACTTGAAAGGCAAATCTTATTCGTGAAAATTAGAATTCAAATTTCAAGAAAGTGTGGATCCATGAAAAGGAGGCTATTAGGACAATTTTGTTCTCTTGATATGGTTTCCCCGACCTCTATTACCTTATAATTTATATATATATATATATATATATATATATATATATATATATATATATATATATATATATATATATATATATATATATATATATATATATGTGTGTGTGTGTGTGTGTGTGTGTGTGTGTGTATATGCAGAAGAACCACAGGGAAAATCAAAATACGAAATATAAATCCCGACTAGTTTCGTGATACTTCTTCAGTCCTCTGAAGAAGTATCACGAAACTAGTCATTTTTACGCATATATGTATATATAACACACACACACACACACACACATATATATATATATATATATATATATATATATATATATATATATATATATATATATATATATATATATATATATATATATATATATAAATATATATATACATACATATATATATATATATATATATATATATATATATATATATATATATATATATATATATATATATATATATATATATATATATATATATACATATATATATGTATATATATATATATATATATATATATATATATATATATATATATATATATATATATATATATATATATATATATATATATATCATATGTGAATAAAATTACCAGAGTTATGATGAACATAATTTTCCATCATCAGAGCATAACAGATTAAAAGCAAATACATTTTATAAATATTAACAGGATTGTTTATCTTTATTCCTTTAGGCTTTGATGAGGGAAAAAGATTTTCCCAAAGCTCAGCAGTAAATAGGTTTTTCATAACCTTGCTAACACCATTCCTTTGAATCTGCTTCCCATTGAATTAATCAATTGCCGATGAAAATATGATATGGACCTTCAGGATTACCGCATCCGGAAGGGGAAAAATCGGTTATCTTGATAATGGGTATTTCGTACTTTTATTTATTTATTTTTTTTGTTTTTTTTATGTTTTCCAGGGCTTTTTTTGGAAACGCCACATTCTACTAGTAAGAAAAAAAATATGGAAAATAAATTTCTTTTACATCAAGGATATTCTGTAAAACATTGGCCTTTTCCACAAACAAGCAGGAATTGAAATACAGAATTTATGAAGAAAGTAATAGAAGTTACTGTAGTCTCATATTTCCCTCAATATCTCTCAAACGACGAATTTCACAGTCAAGTGGTACAGAATCCATCTTTTCCAATGAATTTTCATTTTAATTATGCCTATTTTTTTTTCCTTTTTATGCCAATATTAATCTATAAAATAGGAAAGGAAATAGAACAAATATTAAGTCCATGAAAAATAGATGAAAATAGTGATCACGCAAATTCTAATAGT
Organism: Palaemon carinicauda; assembly: GCF_036898095.1. Taxonomy (NCBI): domain Eukaryota; kingdom Metazoa; phylum Arthropoda; class Malacostraca; order Decapoda; family Palaemonidae; genus Palaemon; species Palaemon carinicauda. Next base: position 27,944,703 of record NC_090750.1, on the reverse strand, counting down.
GTGTTCTGTTTCAGACGTTTACCAACACCATTGGAAAATAAGACACATTCGACCATATTTAATTCTCACAATTCCTCATTCAAAATAGCAGAAGACCTAATTATTTGAGATAAAGAACTTTCTTGGATATCCTTTTTCATATAAATTTATTGGTTAACAATAGAACTACGATTTCTAAAATTTAATATTGGGCATTAGATTTGACCATTGCCACCTATGTACTTCTAGTCCAAGGGCAATCCTTACATTTCCAAAGTCAGGACTCAGACCTCTGATTTTTATTTATAGAATCTGCTTCAAAATACGCTACTCAAAGAGAATTATGTACACCAAATAATTCAGAAATGGAAATATATATACATATATATATATATATATATATATATATATATATATATATATATATATATATATATATATATATATATATATATATATATATATATATATATATATATACTTATATATATATATATATATATATATATATATATATATATATATATATATATATATATATATATATATATATATATATATATATATATATATATATATATATATATATATATAGTATCGTAATTGTTTATATACTAATAATATGCAAATAATGAAAAAAAGTATTTTGCCATGTTTAATAAATCAATTGAAACATTACTACTTGAAGCAAGTTTTTCATGGACTACTTCCCTTTGTTTGACAGGTAGTCATGCATGAACCACTCTTATGTGGCGTTCTTGCAGATGCTAACGATTGAAAAGTAAAAAAAAATTAAATCGTAGCCTTTGCTTTCAACAATGCAAGCAAGAAAAGACAATGTTCTTCCTTCACCACAAAAAAGAAAAAAAAATCCTTCAAGTATGTTAATTATTACCTTTATATTGAAGGCTCTTTTTCTAAAATTAATTCTGACTTATGAAGATGCTATCCTAAAGTCTTTTGGTGATTGTGAATGCAAGTAGGGTGATGTGAAATAAAAAGCTGAATTTGCAGGAAACCTGCCCTTCAAGTCTGGTGCAGTATATCATAATGAGAACAGTGGAAATTTCAGGACCAGAACAGAGATAATGCCAGCCAGATATGACTTAGACCTGAAAGAAAACAGAAAGGAGCAGGTGTTATAGAAAGGTAGATGTGCCCAGAGAAAAAAAAAAAAGAATTTCACATTCTAGCTGCTCATTTCAATTAAGAAAAGGAAGAATTTACAACAGTTGCAAACTTACAAACGAGAACGCAGAATCTTGCCTCAAGTGGAAGCTTATAGATAATTTTGGGAATTCTGTAATTATTAGTGACATAGGAGAGCACGAAAATGCGCTAACAGTTAAAAAAAAACAAATAGAATACTCGATAAGTTATACAAATATCAGTAGCAAAATGATAGCAAATAACTAATAGGGTGTCTATACTGAATGTAACTGCAACATTGATAAAATCAGACATGATCAGCATTGAAAACAGTTGTTTAAAGTACCCTTCTATTTCAGTGATGTACCTTCTTCACTTTTCACTTAAAATGATCCTTGCTGAAGTTTTTTGGGGAAATAATAGTGACTTTACGACTTCAGAAATCGGACAACGCATCCTGCAGCAAGCTCGGTCAAGACGATTGATGGCTCCAATTCAGTTTGCTGTAGCAATGCGTATCCATTGGGATTATGAATCTAGTGAACTTATTGATGATTTGAGCAGCAGAAGAATGAGTTTTTCATATAATGAAGGGAAGATATTCACGACATATTATGCTGCACACCAAATGAAAAATGCATATGAAAATGTAGCAAATAGCTTATGCTACTTCATTGCTGATAATGGTAACCACAATAAAGTAACAATTATAGTAATACCTATAGATACGAAATTAATTCGTTCTAGGTTACTCACGTATCGTTTTTTTTTTTTTTTTTCCTTTTTTTTTTGTATGATGAGTCACATTTTAAAAGTAAATTCCCTAATTCACTTCAACCCCTACATAAACACCCCATTAAATCTTATATTAAAGGCTTACTGTACTAACCATAATGAAATACAACCATATACTGTACATTCAAGTCATTCAAAGCCTAACATAACTATAAATACCCGTAAATGAAGTAATTATTGGAACATAACGCAATAATAAATGGAAAATAATGAAAATATGGAAGTCCCCCTTTTGAGGAAGTTAATGTCCGAAAAAGAAAGTGACTGCAGAAGAGAAAAAAAATGGCAGGAAACATGAACACATAACTTTACGAAACGCATTTGCAAATGGCAGAAAATATTAAAATCTTAACTTTACGAAACACTTTAAACAATGGCGGAAAACATTAAAACTTCACATTAAACTGCTTCTTTTTTTACCTTCTAATTTTCTCATTTTTTTTACCTTACGTTTTTTACTTTCTCATGGCGGAAAACATTAAAACTTCAAATTAAACTGCTTCTTTTTTACCTTCTAATTTTCTCATTTTTCATTTTTTTTTACCTTACGTTTTTTACTTAGTCATGTTCATCAATTGCTTAATTACTTCCACTTTTCTGTTTTTCGGATCTCTTTGAACTTCCTATTCACCTACTAATGGCTTTTTTTTAAAATAATCATCCAAGGAAGCTGGTTTCGTTTCTGCATGCTTTTCAAAATAATCCTGAAATGAGTCAGGCAAACGTCATTACACTGACTAAGAACATGACCTTTGTGAACTGTTTCCAGGCATCTCTTTTCTACTAAAGCTGCCATTTCACAAGAAGAAGCTAGAGCCTCTTAATTTCTACCATTGTCATAGGGTCCGGACCCTAGTCACCGCAAAAGAACTGTTCTTGAACGACACTCAATTGCATGGCCTCCAACTCCTTCAGGATGTGTGCCGTAAGCTCCTCTTGGTGCTCCTCGAGAAGCTCATTAATTCATTCCTCCTCGACGACCAGCCCAATGGACCTTTCGAGTGTAACAATCTTCTCAACCTCACGTTGTAGATCAGGTGCAGAATCATCAACTCTTTTGGCTACGGCTTCAGTTTGACCTATGTCGAATCCTTCGAAGTCTCTTGCGGAGACAGCATCAGGCCACAGCTTCTTCCAAGAGGAGTTCAAGGTGAACCTCTAAAACTACTGCCAAGCTTGATTAATGAATCAGCGGCATTAGATGATATCAAAATGCTTATTCTCAAATTCACGCTGGGTGAGGTTTGTGCTGTCAGTGATTTCGAAACATCTCCTGAGAAGATGTTTTGTATAGTGCTCCTTAAAGTTTGAAATCGCTTACTCCAGAAGAATATCTTCCTCGAGGCCAGGAGAAGGAGTAGGGGTGTTGTGCAACACCGGCAGACATTTCAGAAGGAAACACTTCTCTTCCTAATATATTCTGTCAGTCGGATTAATACAGAGATTTACTCACTCGATGAACAAAAGTCATGTTATACAGGCTTTCGCATTAGCTCTCCACATCACTGTATGCTTCTCCTTTAGCACTTTGTGGGCCTTGAAGGCTCAAGGAGTTTTCGAATAATACACCAATAAGAGCTTGACTTTACATTCCCTACTGGTGTTTGCACAGAGTGCAAGGGTAAGCCTCTCTTTCATAGCTTATGCCTAGGTAGTTTCTCTTCTTCTACAATGATGTATGTCTTATGTGGTATTTTCTTCCAAAAAAGACCAGTTTTGTTACAGTGGAAGACTTTTTGGGGACTCTAGCCTTCCTGGAGAGTCAACTTGTCGACCATCTTAACAATGGTTGCGGCCACTTTCGTGTCTCTTGAATTTTTCAAACCACCCCTGTGACGTCTTGAACTCTGGGGTTGCGTGCTTCAATGTCCCTTCTCTTGCGTTGTCTTCACTCTGAGCACGCAAGAGATCACCGAAAATGGTGCTGGCCTTCTGGAAGATTATCGTCTTGGTGATCATGTCTCCTGTGATTTCCTTGTCCTTAATCCAAAGGAGAAGAAGTCTCTCCATCTCATCACCGATGAGGCTTCTCTAGCTTGAAAAAAAAAAGTCACGCCCATAGAAGGAGTTGCTACTTTGATGGCTTCCTTCTGCTTAAGGATAAAGCCTATCATCAACAGATTTCAGCCATATTCCTTAGCAATAACACTCAACTGTATGCCACCCTCATACTTCTTGATTATCTCCAGCTTCAAAAGCATCCTCTTCTTCTTTCCTTGAACATCAATAACATTCTTGGGACCCATAGCTATTGATGTACGAGTTGAATATCGCAACACTATACGGTACAATAACTAAAAGTACGAAACCGAGATTACCAACACAAATTTAATCTAAATGACAGCGCTGCAGAAACAAAATAATTGAAGAACTCAGATACATAGATGCATGATGAGATAGATGCTTACTAATGAGAGAGTAGTATCTTACAGTGGTAACCAGCATCAGAGTAGGGAGGTAACCAATGAAAGTGATGGACGATGGTGGCGAGTTTACAGTTTGGCGATGAGTAAATTTTAAAATTTATCTCGGCGGCCGACCCATTCTCGTACTGCATCTCGTTTCATATCATTAAAAATTGTTTGTCACATAAGGCGAAAAAATCATCGTATCTTGTTTCGTATCATGAATTTTTCATATACAGAAACTTTCGTATTAAGATGTATCACAGTACTAGAAAGTGCTATACTGCACGTATTTTATACATGTTTGTACACTGTAACATTATAGCCCTTTTTTATCTCTTACTCTTCCCTGTACTGATAACAGAACCCGTTTAAGCTTGCCTGCATATATATCCATCTGTTTGATTTTTTGTGAAATTCTTGCTCGGAACTGCTTGTATATAAACTTGTAATATATTGAATAAATGTTACTTGCATCCACCTTGCCTCTCTTCTAACAACCATTTCCTAATTTGGTTAGCACAAGAGTGATCAGCTCCTCAACACCTTTATTTTATTCTCCCACCGCTATGCCCTACCCTTGTTATGATGCCGCCCCCTGATCCTGACTCTACGACCCACGCTACATTGTTGAAACTGCGGATCTTTGCCATCAAACAACTGTTCACTTGGTTCTAGCACGATGAAGTTCAGTTTCACATCAAGGGCATGACTTGCTCAAGAAGCAAAGCAAACAATGTCCTCACGGAAATCCCCAAGGACACCTTCCCAGAAATCTCTGACTGGCTTTGCGACCATGGGGATGCCCCAATAGAATATGATGACTTCAAAACATATCTCCTGGAGCAGTACTGGCCATTGCCAGCCACCCATATAGGCAATTTTTTTCATATCTCGCAAAAGCCATTGATCAGTATCTTTTGCTTGTAACCTGCCGTAGACAGCTCTCCTCGGAAAGTAAGCCTATTTCGTGCCCTTTGGGTATGACACCTTTCTTCAACCATTCTCGATGTTGATACCTTGCCCATGAAGGACCTGATGACCAAAGCCGACGCTCTTATGGGCTGCTTCTTCACCACCAAAGCCTACATCAGCCTCCACTCCTTACTACTCATCTACTAGGCACTAACCAAACATGAATGCTCTATGACACTGACACCCGCCGATTGACATGCCACAACCGCAACATAGCTGCCCGCTATCCACATATGCCATTTCTCGCTCACAACCAAGCCAATGACCTCTCCAGCCACATACTGACACCATCAGCCTCAGTACTGCTACTATCACTCTAGATTCAGTGCTGAAGCAAAGTAATGTGCGGATGGTTGTTAGTGACCCAAAAAAACTTTAATTAGTCCCTCGCTTGTGGTGGTGCCATCCCTTGTCAATAATCTTTTCTTTTTACATGCTGCTGGCCTAGATTTGCGGGTTTCGGTAGACAATGGTGCTTGCCGGGCTCTTTTACTAATGTCACCCTCCAGGGCACGACGTGGTCATTCTAAGCCTGTAGAAGTCCATCTGGTAGCCGCTAACAGATCCGAGTTCCCCACCTACGGGTATGAGACACTTTCACTATCGCTTGGCAGCACCAAACTTCGAAAATTGCTCGTTGCCGACGTAACATAGCCACTACTTGATACAGATTTGATCGCACATTTCCACCTCCTAATTGTTCTGGGGCATCGTCAATTATTCAACTTAAACTTGTACTCATTAACACATCTTTAATATGCCCACTCCAATCATGCACTCCACATCAGTGCACCTATGGATACCTTGACTCACTACCACACATTGTACCTGGAACTCTTCTCTCTTGAACTTCACCAAACGACCATGATTCCTGCCAATCATGGTATTTATTACCATATCAAGATGACGGGGCCTCCAGTGTTCACAAAATTCAAATGTGTGGCACTGGATCGTACATTTGCTAAAAGAACTCAAGCCCATGGTCATCGCCCTTACACATCGTCCTGAAGAAGGAGAGCTTCCAACATTCTTTTGGGAATTACAGGGATCTGAATGTGTAAACAGATCCAGAACACTTTCCCCTCCCAAACATCACCAATGTTACCTCCTACCTGTAAAAAGTGAAGGTTTTCTCCACACTCGACTTCTTGAAGGGTTATTATCAGATGCTCATGAACCCAGAAGACATCCTCAAGACCATCATCACCAGCCCCTTCGGTACATACACATTCAATTACTCCTTTTTTGGCCTTCGTAATGCTGGGGCCACTCTCCAAACCCTCATGGATGGCATCTTAAGGAACCTCCCCTTTTGTGTATGTTACGTGGATGACATACTTGTGCTCTCTGCTTCGAAAGTGGAAGACCTCCATTACCTATGCATATTTCTCGACCAGCTACATTAGAACAACCTCATTATCGTTTTTAGGGGACTGCATCACTCCTGAAGGCACCCATCCGTTTCCTAAGAAGGTAGCAGCAGTTCAGAACTTCCCCACAACCTTCTTTGGCATGAAAAACTAGGAACACCAGTTCCTACCAGCAATGGTCGCTACTCTTACCTCCCTCTACCTCTCCCTCAACGGCAAGCCAAAAGACCTGATGTTGGGTCCCCATCAAGAAGCATCCTTCTGCAGTACAAAGAATGGCCCATCAACCGCGGCTGCTTTCACTTTTTCCGTGCCACATCCCCCTCTCCTTCTCTCCACCAATGCCAACTACATTGCCATTGGCGCAGATTTTAAGCAGGTGGTTCGTTGCTCGCCCTGCCCATTGGCCTTCTTCAGTAGAAAACTGTCCAAGGTGGAATTTGGTAGCTCTACCTTAGACTGAGAATTGTTGGTTTGCATTGGGCTTTCCATCACTTTCGCCATTCTTAGAAGGTGCTCCCTTCGTCCTTTGCACACGTCAAATGCCTCTTGTGCACTCCTTCACTTGACGGTAAAACGCATTGTCCGCCCTTCAACGCCGATATTTCTTCGCTGTAGCTGAATACAACTGTATCCCTCAGCACGTTGCCGATGCCCTGTCAAAAACCATATTGGCACCCATTCACCTAAGATTGGATTACAACACCTTAGCTAAAGCCTAGAGAAAAGATGGAAAAATGTCACCATCGACAAATCCAATGACACACTTCTCATAACTATGGATACCTACTCACATGGGCCGTCAAGTGTTTGGTTTCAAACATGGCCTCTCAAATCCCTCGGGCTGATCTACTGCACAGCTACTGAGGATAAAGTTCATTTGGCACGGCTTACTTAGGATACTAAGGATTGGGTCCACGCCTGTACTTCATGCCAAACTTCAAAAGTATATTGACACAGATTCAGGAGAGGGATCCTCTTCTCAACCTCAGCGTTGTTTTGCCAACATTCACACGAATGTAGCAGGTCCCCTACCTACATCGAAAGGATATCATTACCTGTTTACTGTCATTACCAATTCACTCATTACCCTGAAGCCATTCCCATGCAAACTACAAGGTGGGTGGCAAGATTTGGTATACCTGAGAGTATTACTTCTGTCAGAGGTACCACTTTCACCTCTAAAATGTCAACATTATTAGCGATTTTCCTGGGCATCCCCATATCTCCGACAACTGTCTATAAACCTGCAGCCAACGGAATGGTTGAGTATTTTCCTAACACCCTAAAAGCAGCTTGGATATCCCGCTGTAATGTGTCCAACTAGTTTACTCAGTTTTTCTTGGTCCTTCTTGGAGTAAGAACTACTCCTAAATATGTCCTGATGTATAAGTAGCTGGAATGGTGTATGATGACCCGTTGCTCGTGCCTGCCAAATTCTCTCCATCTGCAATCTCCTTCAACAATCTCAAGCACCTACGTCACATTGTGGCCAAATTTATTTTATGCCGCCAACTTGCAAGCCCCCTGCAAAGCCAACATATACCAAAAGATTTGCATTCGGCAACACAAGTCTTCCAGGGCACTGGCTTTAGCAAGCCAATGCTCACCGCTATCTCCCCTTACACGGGCCCTTCTATCGCAATCCGTCGCTCATCGAAGGTTTTCTCAATTAACATTAATGGAATTGAAGTCTGGATCTCCATTGATCACTCAAAACCTGCGCATTTACTTTGCACATGTCAGCAGCAGGGCACCCTATTTCACATATATGTCTTTTTTATGGGGGGGGGGGCATGCACCTCACATATTTCATACAGGCTTGTACACTCTAATATTATTGCCTTTTCTCTATTTCTCACTCTTCCCCCCACAGATAACAGAAACTTTTTAAGGTTGCCTTCGCATGTATTACTCTACTTGAATTTTGTGATAATCTGGCTTGGAACTGCTTGCATATAAATTCATTATCTGTTGCATTCACCTCGCCTCTCTGTTAATAACTGCCTCGCAAAATATTCTTATCAAGGCATGCGTCTGATGTATACAGCCACACCACCTGTAACCACATATCAAACAGTCATTCAGAGATTGGAATAATTGAAGACAATTGACTTGGACTCAACTAATGGTAGCAGAATCAATCTTACTCTAATGTTTGTGAATGACCAGAGCATAAAATCCAACATATAGCCTTTCGTCTAATTTGATGAGCCATAGTGGCACAAGGCAACATATATCATCAGCAATAATGTGAAAAGAATTTACCAAATTATTTAGTATTCAGTGTATTTGAAGGCAAAGGAAAAATGAGCTGTAACCTGAGAGGGTCCAATATGCCAGGTAAGCTTTTCAACCAGGTCAGTCATCCGGCTTTAAAAACTATCTCCACTACTGACGATCTTCATATAGTTTCTCTTCTTCATTTTCGTGTAAATTCACACCGGTCCTTCTCACTTCTCTCTCAATATTTTCCATCCACCACATCTTCAGTCTACCAACTGGTCTTCTGCTTTGGGGTCTCCATGCCAAGAATTTCCTTGGATATCGTTTTTCTCACATTCCTTAGACGTGTTCAAACCAAAGTTGTCCGTTTTCAATACAGTTTAAAATCCCCTTCACGCCGAAGTTTATCCAGTCTTCTGGCACCTTTTATCAATCTCAGCACCTTCATTTCTGCTGCCTGTAGCGGTTTTTTAGTCTTTGATGTAAATGTCCTAGACTCATTACTGTAGGTTAGAATTGGCTTAAGTATGCTGATACAAAATAATAGTTTATACTCTATGGGATGTTACTTTCTTTCAACAGTAGATACTGTAGATACAAGTTTTTATTGAATTTGTATTTTCTTTTGGTTATTTCTAACTTATTTATCTTGATCACTAAATATTGCTCCAAATATGGTCATCAGCGTATATTAGATCAGTGGTTATATTAGGATCAGGATTTTCTTGTCTCATGTATTTATCTTTGAACAATATGAAAAGTAGCAAGGAAAGAACACTACTTCACCTTACCCCTGATAGGATTTGAAACCAGTACCCAATTTTCGTATTTGTTTTTACTCTGTATCTAAGGTTTGGATAGGTGTTATAAATTGCTCTTATTAGTTATTCAATAACCCTATAATAACTCTCTTAATGTATTCCATATCTTTTCCATTGATTCTCGATCAAATGCTTTATCTTGGTCTATAAAATCAATATTCCTATCAGTGTTCCACTTCCAAATCTTCTTAAATATAATCTTCCGGGTTAAAATCATATCTGATTTTTCTCTTCCCGATCTCAAACCAATTACCCACTTGCCTAACTTTGGTTCTACGAATACTCTTAATCTCCTCTCAAGTATTCTCTCATATACCTTGAATGCGTGTGCTATAAGAGATATACCTCTGTAGTTGGAAAATTCTGTTTGTCTCTCCCTTTTTGTAGATGAGGCACATTAGATCCCTTTGTCAATTCTCAAGGGTGTTGTCTCCATTTTGTAGCAGGTTCGTTAACTCCAGCAGCCATATAACTCTATCTTATCCCATATGTTTTAGTAGTCCTATGGGTATCTTACCTAAAATAGGTGCATTACCCTTTTTCATTCTCTCGAGATCATCATCCATTTCCATCTCTGATACGTCTGGTTCATTGCTCTAATCCTCACTAAATTCATATATATATATATATATATATATATATATATATATATATATATATATATATATATATATATATATATATATATATATATATATATATATATATATATATATATATATATGAATGAGGATACCTCAACGTGATGGAAGGGTTTATGTATCGCCATGATCAGTAAAGCTGTACTAGTCAGGGCTACAAATACTAGGTTGGTTTTCTGTTAGCAATCTGACGAAAATCTCCTACCATCACCAATCCACTGGTGCCCTGGCTAACCTACTACCTATTAGTAGTAAAAACTTGGAACACAAAGTTGCAAGGAGAAAGTCATGGATCTTTGAAGTATAGTCCTACGACTGAACTTGAGAAGGACTTCCAGTCTCTGTTTCCTAGTTGGATGATGACTAGGAGTATGGAGACGGAAGTGGCTGCTGAAGAAGCAAAGTAAATCGAACGAGAATGAATTTGGAGGATCTGGTTTCCAAAGAAGAGGATTCCTTTGATAGTACGCAAAAACAGAACTCCCGAATAGACCTGAGCAGAAAGGAACGGCAGACAAACGAACAAGAGGACAAAGAGGAAAAAGAAATCGTAAGAGGAATGAACTTAGAAGATTTGTTTTCCGAAGAAGAGGATTCCCTGGATAGTACGCAAGAGGATTATTCCCAAGTAAGCCCGAGCGAAGAGGAATGACAGACGAGTGGACAATAGGACAAAGAAAAAATGGACCTGAAAGAAATGAAATTGTAGGATTTATTTTCCGAAGAAGAGGCTTTCTTTGATGACACGCAAGGAAAGCACTCAAGAGTAGGTCCGAGCGAAAAGGAGCGACAGACGAGCCGACAAGTGCAAAGAGAAGGAATGGACTTGGAAAAAATGAAAAACTCAAGGTTCATTGTAGGACAAGTGAGTACGAAAACGCTAATAGGATTGCAACGGAAGAATGCAATGTTAACAGTTATTGTACCGTGTAGTGGACGAGACGGAGGCACAGCAGTCTCTGACTTGTTATTATCTTAAGGATGGGTTGTTTATGAGGGAGCATAGACCCGCCGATATCCCTGGAAATGCCTCATGGGAAATATCGTCAAATATTAATTCCCGCACCATTGAGAAAATCGATGATTGTGGTAGTGCACGAGACGGAACACATGGTGATAAGGAAGATGGTGGAGAAGATTATGAAACACTTTTTCTGGCCTGGCATGCATAAGGACCTGAGCCAGTTTTGCCGTGCATGTCACGTATGTAGTGTGTAGTGAGTGAATAAGTGAGGATGTGTTGAAGAAGTACTCTGTTGAAATATAACAACAATAGTGGCAAGTTAAAAGTGAATATCGTTAAATTGATAATTTTCAACATTATTAGGTTATATAAATTGGAATCAAAGTCATTCGAATACTAAACAGTGCAAAATTACAAATTAATAGTTGATTACAACTGGGACACAGATAAGAGTTACCAATTATGGGTTTCCCGACTCAGTTGGACTTAATTATGGTGTAAACTACAAAAATATTAGGAGCCATTAAGAAAATTAGAGAATAACCTCATGACAAGACTGAAACTGGAAAATCAGTTGAAGAAGAAACAAATGAATTTTTACAGATAATGAAGAGTACATCAGTATATGATAGTGAAAATATGGAAGAAGGTGCTTGTGGAAGAAATGATAAATCAGCGAATGGATTGTTGGACACCGTGGAATCTGATGACACTGAATTGTGCGGGCACTGCAAGACTGTCACTGCCGATGAAGCAATTTGTTGTGATATATGTCAAAAATGGTATCATTTTGAAAACGCATGTTCTGGATTAATAGAAAATCTATCACAAACCCACTTAAAGCTATTGTGTAATAAACATATTTCATACAAGTGTAGGAATTGCACTGATAAGATCAATAAAAACGCAGCAAACATATAAAGAAAATTATTGGATAAAGAGGTCGCAATGCCTCATCATTTGATTCAAGTCTTGATGAATAAAATGGAAGAAATGAAGGATAGCATGATGGAAATGAGAAATAAAGTGCAAGAAACAAGAGATGAGATACAAGATTTAAGAAATGAAATTAAAGTATTAAAAATGAAAAGAAAAGGAATGAAGATGACATAGATAGGAAACATAAAACTGGTACATATGCTGAAAAGCTGAAATCAAAGAAAACATTGATCCTAAAATGAACTGATGACGTTTCAGCTTTTAATAATAAGAAAACAATTATGACCAATATAAAAGCCCAAGTTTAAAGCACTGGTGAAACAAAAGATTGCCACCTGATCATAAAATTTGCTGATAAACAGAACCTGGAGCAGGCAAAAACAGAATTGGAAGAAGGTAATGTAAACAAGATCACTGTTGCTGAAAAAGGACAACTTAAACCGAAGATAAAACTTACTAATGTACCAGAAGATGATGATGATATTATCCAAAGTCTGAAGCTTGAGAATCATGGCTAAAAAGACACATTGTAGAAAATGATGATATGACTATCATAATGCAAGAGAATTCAAGAATGGATAAACATAAATACTATATTATAAAATGTACACCTAAGATACGTAAAGCAATCTATGAAAATAGAGATAAACTTAGTACCACATATAGAATATGTAATGTTTATGACCATTGCATGCCCTACCAGTGTTACAAATGCCAGGAATTTGGGCATAGTGCAGCGAGTTGCAAGAATAAACAGTCGTGCCCCAAGCGCAAAGGAGAACATAAAGCGGGTAATTGCAGTATTGTTGAAGTTAAATGCATAAATTATGTAAGAAAGAACTATGATGACATAAAACACAAATCCTATGATAGACTAAACTGCAAAGTTTATAAACAAGAAATAACAAGAGCCAGAAACAATACTGACCATGGCTTAGATTAAGAAAATATCATGTAATCTAATAAATATACAATCCATTGGTAATAAACTCATATCATTAAGGAAGTCGTAAGTGATCAACATGTGGATATTTACTTATTAACTGAAACTTGGTTTAGTGGGAATGTGAGTGACAGATCGAAAATAAATGAAATGACACCTAAATCTTATAACTTTTATCATGAACCAAGAGAAGACAAAAGAGGTGGTGGCATTGGAATCTTAATTAAGACATCATATAAAGTTACAGTAAGAAATCATCACATAGTTAATTCATTTGAATATATGAATATTAAAATTGTATCTAGAAATGTAAAACTACAAATGTTTCTAGATGAATTTAATAACTTGCTAGATACATTGAACGATAATGGAAATATAGTTATATGTGGTGATTTCAACCTACATCTTGATAACAGAGCAGACCCATATGTTAATGAATTTAGAGTATTTATTGACAACCATGACCTTGAAAACATAGTGTCTGAGCCAACAGCTCAGTCTAATCATATACTAGATCTATTTATACTAAATAAAAACAACATAATACTAAATATGAAGATTGAACCTGACTGCTCTTTATCCCCAGTGCATAAGTTAATTTCTTTTGAAATAGATGTTAGAAAAAATAATGCAATACAGAAGGAAATCACATACAGAATTAAGACCAACTTTGATCCAAAAGAGTTCATTGAACAAAGCCAAGAATATATAAAAGGGATAACACCAGTCTGTAACTGTGAAGAGAAGCACACCATAGTAAAGATACAATCCTGTGTAAACTGCAATACTGATAGAAGTAAAATAATACATGCAACTAATTATAATAATAGGTGCCCGGAAAAGAAAATATGAATTAAAGAAAAATCGAATTGGTTTGATAATGAATTGCATGAAGAAAAAAAAAAGAAAAATAAATGTAAAAGAAATAAAAAATAATGAAAGCTGGCAACATTACAAATCAGCTAAAAATCGCTACAATTACCTTATCTTAGTTTTAAAAAAAAAGTCCTATTATAAAAAAGCGTGCAATGAAAATGACCCACGAAAAATACATAAGAACCTAAAGAAACTATTAGGTCTAAAGACAGAAATAGTATTGCCTGACATAACAAATGATCCTAAATGACTAGCATATGATTTTATTGATTAATTTGAAGAAAAATTAATTAAATCTGCTCAAGTTTTCACAACATCGTCACAACAGAACGAAGGAATACATCAGCAACAAGAGTAAGTAAGCTAAAGGTATTCAAAGAGTTAAGTCAGACTGATTACATGAGAATAATGAAGAAAGTAAAAATAACCTACTGCAGACATAACCCATTTCCAATTGACGATGTAAAAGATGCAGAAAATTTCACTAGACTACAAGAGACCTACCGAAACATGGTAAATATGAGTCTATCACTTCGTGGCCAAGTCGTTTAGTCACTGTCTATACAGGCTTGCCGACCAGGATTCGATTCCCGGCCGGTCACAAGCTCTTGTCTTTGTGTGATTTCGCCTGAGGCTCTGATCCCAAGGTCATTAAGAGAATCCAGACATTAATCTATCAAAAATATATATGGCTTATTTGAATATGAAAAACACGTCTAAATGTGCAGAATTTATCATTAATCGAATCCCAAGTAACAAACTACCAATTGGCTACAATGGTGAAGATAGGTTGATTTCAATTCTAAGTACAAAACTCCTGAATTTGACAGGTATAAGCACAGAAGAATTGTCATTGACTTTTATCTTTCTTCGTGGCCAAGTGGTTTAGTCACTGTCTATACAAGCTTGCCAACCAGGGTTCGATTCCCGGCCGGTCACAAGCTCTTGTCTTTGTGTGATTTCGCCTGAGGCTCTGATCCCGAGGTCGTTAAGAGAATGCAGATATTAATGTATCAAAAGTATATATGACTTATTTGAATATGAAAAACACGCTTAAATGTGCAAAATTTATCATTAATCGAATGCCAAGTAACAAACTACCAATTGGCTACGGTGGTGAAGATAGGTTGATTTCAATTCTAAGTACAAAACACCTGAATTCGACAGGTATAAGTACAGAAGAATTATCATTGACTTTATCTTTCTTCATGGCCAAGTGGTTAAGTCATTGTTTATACAAGCTTGCCGACCAGGGTTCGATTCCCGGCCGGTCACAAGCTCTTGTCTTTGTGTGATTTCGCCTGAGGCTCTGATCCCGAGGTCGTTAAGAGAATCCAGACATTAATGTATCAAAAATATATATTGCTTATTTGAATATGAAAAACACGTCTAAATGTGCAAAATTTATCATATATATATATATATATATATATATATATATATGTAAAATATATATATATATATATATATATATATTAGAAGAAAACCACGGGATTTACTCTACTTACTTACCAGAATGCATGGAATAGGGTAAATACAATTGATTATTCATGATTTATTTATATATTTCATTTGTGTATTGAAATTAGTTCCTCTCGTGTAGACGTAAGTTTAGTATGTAAATTACGTAAGAGCTTCGTCATTAATATTATTATATTATTCCATCAAGTAAGTATATATAGAATTAGAGAATTAACTTTTTATTTCACGTATTTTTGTTACGATGTCTCATGTAAACTGTCTGAGAGTGTTATGTGACCATACGAGATTGGAACAAGGGCTTATGTAAATGTTTATATATATATATATATATATATATATATATTTATGAGGTATTGCGTCATGTTTGAGAGAACATACGCAATTTTTATATGCCATATGCCTTGGAAGGTTCATGAGGGCTCTAGGGTTAGGTTTGTCTTATTTTTTTTATTATTTCAAGGACAAACGTAGTCGGAGCTAGATGATAGAGAGTCGTCTTGCTGTACATTGGTACACGTCCGAAAGAGTAAACTTTGGCAACCCTGCGCCCTTGGGTCAGCCCCCAAGCTTCCAGATCTCGGTCCTGGAATATTCTGGAAGTAGCTGTCTTATATATACGGCCCCCTCTAATTCTAAAGACCCTGTATAGAACATAGTTCCTAAACACTTGAATGATTCTACCTTATTAATCCTTTCTTCCTGAGTGATATTTCATCTTTCATTGCATACTCCGTTTTCATCATCTGTCTTTCTACTATTCATCTTCAGCCCAACCTTGTGTCATTTATATATATATATATATATATATATATGTATATATATATATATATATATATATATAAATGTATATAATATATATATATATATATCAATAATTATATATATATATATATATATATATATCATCATCATCAACCATAACTTGTCCACTTCAGGACAAAGGTCTCAGACAATTCCAATCTATACACACAAATTTCCTTACCTCATCTTAGTCCATCGTGTTCTCTTGCTTCCCCTGTTTCGTTTGCAATATTTATGGACTCATTATGTAATTCGTTTTGTCCATCTGTTACCTTTCTCTCTCATTATATGTCCTGCCCATGTAAATCTCATTTTACCTCCTCCAACGATGTTGGAAGGGGGTTATGTTATACCTCATGTTTGTTTATGTGTGTGTGTGTGTTTGTTTGGGGTTGCTGTGGCCTGATTGGTAACGTCTCTGTCTGGTGTTTGCCAGACTTGGGTTCGAGTCCCGCTCAGACTCGTTAGAGCCATCAGTGTCTGCAACCTTACCATCCTTGTAAGCTAAGTTTGGGGGGTTTGGGGGAGCCTATAGGTCTATCTGCTGAGTCATCAGCAGCCACTGACTGGCCCTCCCTGGTCCTAGCTTGGGTGGAGAGGAGGCATTGTCCTGATTGCTAGCGCAATGTCACTGTCCCTTACCTCTGCCATTCATGAGCGACCTTTAAACCTTTAAACCTTTAAACAGCTTCCTGGTCACAATTTTATTCATAGAGTAATGAAACTTGCATTGATTAACTTTTATGTAAAACAGCTGGGAAATGTTAAATTTTGGAGGGTCAAGGTCTAAGGTCAAGGTCATAGTCAAGCAAAATGTCCAATTCACGTCACGTAATCAGCCATAAGTTTTGACATTGTTGTCACAAGACTTCTAACTTGGTTCATATTTGAGCGCATGAAAATCCACGCCAAATAATACATGTTTAGGTTAAAGGTCAAGGTCAAGGTCAAGTAAATGGTCGAGAAATAAGATGCCGCCGTGGAGATCTGCATTCTACTGAGTGGTGTTCTAGTTCTTATGTTATTAGAATATCCTTTATTATAGTTTACTCTCATATCAATGTTACTCCTTTTGTGTGTGTATGTGTGTGTGTGCGCTAGTGTTATTTCCATTATCATTCTTTCCATAATCATCTGAATTGCAATTACTTTATGTTCTAAGGATTTAGTAAGGCTCCAAGTTTCTGATCCATAAGTTAATACTACTAGGATCATCTAATTTGATAAATTTTTTTTTTTAGAGAAAGTTAAAATTTATAATTCATCACCCGTTCAAATCCTTCTATTAATATCTATTCCATTTCCTTAGGAAACACTTACTGCCTATCCTAAGTACGTATATTCATTGACAATCTCTAGAGGTATGTACATAACCCTTCTTTGTTTTCTTGGTGTATTTTCATTGAACATTATCTTAGTTTTACTTATATTCATTTTCGATCCTATACTTCTGCTTTTTTTGTTTGAAACCTCTATCATCTTTTGCAATCCCTCCTATGTTTATAAAATAGAACTACGTCATTTTCAAATCTTATATTGTTAATGTATTCTTCTAGGCACACTGTGAATAATTTATTAAAAAAAAGGTCTCCCTGTGTAACTCCCTTCTCGATCGGTAATAACAATAATCATAATGATCATAATAATAATAATAATATTATCAATATGATTATGATGATTATTATTCGTAGAAAACAATAATAATAATAATAATAATAATAATAATAATAATAATAATAATAATAATAATAATAATCATGTGGATGATGATGATCATAATATTAGCATTATTGTTATTGTTAATAATAATAATAATAATAATAATAATAATAATAATAATAATAATAATAATAATAATGATGATGATGATCATAATAATCATAATAATCATGATAATATTAGGACTATTATTATGATTATTAATATTATTATTATTAACAATAACAACAACAATAATAATAATAATAATAATAATAATGATAATAATAATAATGATTTTCCTTCGGAATATTGGTTATTTTTTTTTATGAAAAGCTCTGAATCTTCCAGGTTATAATAAAGTAATTTAATTAGTAAATTATTAACATGCAAGTAATTCTTCATGGTTTAAAGTAAGCGACATAATTGTGCAAAGAGTAATCCGATACAAAAGTCAGGAATTGCGACCTAAATGGCAAACTATGTTGTCAGTAGATCTAGCAGAGTATTTTGGGAACTTTGTTAATGTAATCCCTATGTTCTAATCATGGATTTTTTAAACATTTATGTATTGATAGAGAATCGAGTTATATAAACTAATATTTTTTCTCTTGTATAAGGTTACATGGTAATTCAGGAGTACATTAGACTCTCTCTCCAAACCATAGAACAACTTTTTTTTTATCTTATTCGATTAGTGAAAGTAGCATTTCCTTTCAAATTCCACTATTTAAATCCACAAAAATTATTTTTGGGCTCAAGCCATGTCGTCCTGATGGAAGTTCCTTAAAGCAGCTTCCTAAGGGCTACATGTACTACAGTGATATTCCCAGAGAAGTTTACCTTTAGGTATCCTGAATTCTAACTCCTGGCGCGAATATCCTTAAATTTTCTCTCAAAGGTATCGCATAATATCAGAGGACGTATACTTGACACGCCTTTACGCTTCGAGGAGGTGTGGTAAATTAAAAGGGAGCCGTATCAAGGCTACCCCGTTCTCGTACTACTATTGAGTATGATAACAGCGCCATTCCCACGATGGCAGACATTCCTTATTTTATAGCGATTTCACTCGGTGGTATTCCCTGCTGATCTAACTTTTCGATCGTTTTAAAGGATTATAATTATGCTTTCTCCATCTTCCTCCGCCACTGGAAAGTTGAGTATCGGGTCTTTACTATGAGTATAATTTAGCTCCTGTTTCACAATGTAATTAGAGTAATTTATTGTGCTTAAGAGCTAGGCCAGTTACTGGAGGCGCCAAGGGCGCCAACGTTCGATAGGCATGTGTTATTTAGATAGCAGAACGACTTCCAGTTCAAATAACTTTATTTAATTATTTTAATTATTTAGCTATTTAGGCAATTTTTCTCGTAAAGATTTGATAATGTGCATAATTTTCCTTTCTCTGTCGTTTGTATAGTTAGAGTTTTGGTGATTTAGGTAATCGAGGTCTCGTCTTTAGGTATTCTAACCAAGGCGTTTTACTATACGTTCAGACATCCCCCGGTTAACCTCGTGTATTGTTTTCAATTCAGCGTAAACTGATACCTCCTAGAATTATATGAAACGTTATACGTCTCTTCAGAGATTTAAGGGTAATCTCTTTCCCTCTGAGTGTAGCCGTGCCTTGAACTTTATTCAGACATGACCAACCTAGGGTTTTTCCTGCCTCTTCCCTTAAACCACTAGTTGTGGTATACCAGCAGGTTTTGGGATTTCGTCAGAATAACAGAGTATTTAGTCTAATGTTGGCGAGCTGCTGGCAGGGCGAATTGGTTGTGGAATACCATCATTCCCCTGCCTGCTAGGCTGCCGGCAATGGAGGTTAGCCCTCCCTAGCCGCACTTGAAGTAGTGGTAGGATACCATCTTCTCCTTGCGGCTATAAGACTAATCCTGCGCCGCAGTCCTCTAGGCTGAAAAGTGATCTTATTTTGCCTAAGATGACGTGGCACTGGAACTGTTTCTCCCGTGTTGAGAGGAGGCGGCAATGCCGCCATTCCCTTAATTGTGTTGGCAATCTCTAGGATGGAGAACTGAGCGTCTGAAAGAATTGATATAAAAGTCTACTTCCTACTTCCTACCATCCACATCATACCTCTTACCTCTTACCTATTACCTCTTACCTCTTACCATCTACTTCCTAGTTCCTACCTCTTACCTCTTACCTCTTACCTCTTACCTCTACTTCCTACTTCCTATCATCCACATCCTACCTCTTACCTCTTACCTCTTACCTCTTACCTTCTACCTCCTACCTCTTACCTCTTACCTTTTACCTCCTACCTTTTCTACACATTTTCTTTTGTACCCTACCTCTTTCATTTCTTACCTTTCAACGCTTAATTCACTAGCACACATCCTACTTCCTACCTTCCACATCCTACCTCTTACCTCTTACCTCTTACCTCTTACTATCTACTTCCTACTTCCTACCATCCATATCCTACCTCTTACCTCTTACCTCTTATCTCTTACCTCTTATCTCCTACCTCTTACCTTTTACCTCCTACCTCTTACCTTCTGCTTCCTACTTCCTACATCTTACCTCTTACCTTTTGCCTCCTACCTTTTCTACACATTTTCTTTTGTACCCAGCCTCTTTCATTTCTTACCTTTCAACGCTTAATTCACTAGCATACCTCCTACTTCCTACCCGTTACCCGTCACCTCTTACTAACCTTTAGCTTTACTTTTACATCTTACCACACGCCTTATTTGTTTACTTAAAAATTTGTTTACCTTTCACCTCCCTTACTATCTACCTCATACCTCCTACATCCATTCCTTGACCGCCTATCTACAACTTATGATAATTTTTTACCTATTAGTATTACGTCCTAATCTCTACAATCAACCGCATTCCCCCTCATCATCATAGTAGCCGTGACGTAATTTCATCGTTATTACATTACTGAACTGCCGGCTGCCTCAAATCCCGTACACTTTCCCACAGATAACACCGAAGAATTCGCCGCAGTATGAACAGAATAGCTTATGAAGCCAGGTGATCTACTAACACCACAGAACCAAACGTACACAATCGAAAGGTCAAGCAGCTTTATATATGTCGATAACCTACTAAAAGTAAAATACCTGAGCAGCTTGTTCATGCGTCAAAAAGTAAGCAATACCTCTTATCAGAAATAGCGTGTTACTCTCATGTTACCTTACCCCACAAGATAATTGATAATAAGGTAAATTCCAGCATAATGTAGGCAACACCTAAGTTCAGATTTTCAAAATCTTGTGCCGAACGTCTTTCTAACTCCTTAAGAAACAGAGCTAATGAACATTATCGTAAGCAGAAGAAGGAGTCGTTCAATAACAAAGATCACGTGACTTCAGATGTGGCATCACGTGATTATCCGAAACATCATAGCAATAATCTAAGACTATGGTTTTAAAATTTGGGGTCGAACGTCTTTGTAGCTCATATCATTCAGGGGCCGATATACAAGACCTACAAAACCTGGGGTCAAACGTCTTTCTAGCTGATTCAGAGGCTAAGAAACAAGCATTGCCGTTATAGTACCTTTTGAAATCTCATGTCACGTGACCCTACCCCACGTGACCACCTGGTCACATCCTCACATAGCCTAAGCCACCCCTTATAAGTTTATTTTCAAAACCTGGGGTCGAAAATATTTCTAGCTTATTCAGAAGCTGAGAAATAAGCTCCCCGTTTTTGCTTTTGAACCGTCCATCTCTATATCTACCTATCTATCTATGTCACGTGACCTTACCCCACATGACCATCTAAATGCATCCGCAAATAGCCTAGGCCACAATTTAATTTCAGACCTACAAAACCAGGGGTCAAACGTTTTTCTAGCTAATTCAGAGGCTGAGAAACAAGCATTGTCGTTATAGTACCATTTGAAAACTCATGTCACGTAACATTACCCCACGTGACCACCTGTTCATATCCTCACATAGCCTAAGCCACCCCCTTATATGTTTATCTTCAAAACCTGGGGTCGAACATCTTTCTAGCTTATTCAGAAGCTGAGAAATAAGCTCCCCGTTTTTGCTTTTGAAGCGTATATCTCTATATCTACCTATCTATCTATATATAGAACACTGAATGTTTATGCATAATATGCCATATTCTGGCATATCTTTGACGTGATATCTCTTGACCCTTAAAAGATAGGGACTTGAAACTACAGGATCGCCTAGAAATAATAAGAAAAGGCAAATCCTAAAGTGTCAACCTTCTACTTGTCGGGAAAGTACTTTTCTAAAAACCCGTATTTTCGCGTTTTGGTAATGGTATATAACAGCACTGGCCGCATTTTTGAGAGAGAACGTTGTTTTGTCACCGGTCGTTCTTGCCAGCGCTGTGATGAATAGTTTTCTTCAATATTCTGATTTAATATCAGTCATCTTGACACAACAGTATTAACATTATTTTGGGACAGTGAATTTGTATTTCTCTACCCCTAGGGGTAGGAGCCATTTTACTGGGAGTTACTCAATAGAGGAACCCCCATGTAGTTAATATTGAGGGGAGGTAACAGCATTTGCTTGCAGGGGTACACAAGTATATATCTCCTACTATCCCTTTATAGCTTACTATCCTAAGCAATTCTGTTGTAGATGACCTTTGCATGTTGATTATCAGGGAGATAATCCTTTGTATACTCATTTGTTTTTCCTTTCTTTACAGGAGGAACACCAGATACCTTGTGCTGCAGTCCTCTGCAAGGCCAAAAGTAAGTATTTTTACGGTCATAATACTTGCAGGTTTCATGCCCCCCGCAATATTATTTCCGGATCCCTACATCATTGGAACCCACAGGTTTGCAATATATGTCGGACATTAATGTCTGAAGGTTTTGAAAATCCCTAGTCTACGGACACTAGGGATACAGCTCATGAGCCAACTACATCCCCTGACGGCCAGAAAACCTTTGGGATTAAGGGCAAGAAGTGCCCTAAGGTAGAAGAGAAAAATGTCGCTTCGGAATTTCCTCCGCCTATGCCGGCTATAGAGCCATCGATGTCGACCACTTCGTCTTCTACTCCTCTATTGGATAAAATGGTACAATTATGTACTCTACTGAAGAATCAGATAGAGGGCTTTCGTAAACAAAACGAAAAGAAGGAAGAAAAACGCAAGATAGAGCCTCGCAAAGCTTCTCTTGTCGCTTCCCAGGGGTCAGTTAAACGACCTAAGACTCAATACCTACTAACATGCTCCAAAACCAATCCCTGGAGGTTTGCAGAGCAGATGACGATTTTAAATGGCAATCTCTACATCTCAGAGAAAATGGGTGCTGTTCCTTTAGACAGAATTCAATTTTGGCCAAGCTTTGATGCTTTCCCCAAATTGTTGGGTTCAACTGAAGTACGGACCAAATTCAAGGAAAGGAACAGAACCAAACGAGGTCATGATTCTCGAACATGATAAGGCATAGACTATCCTCTCAAGTAGTCTGAAAAAGGCGGGTTATTCGGAGTCGAAGGTATTCTCACTGAATAACAGACACCCTTCCTTTCTTGCTCCTTCTTCACTCTCTTTCCCCTTTACGGGGAAGGCATTTATATCTGTTGCCGAAGCGGTGGAGGCGGGTAAGCCATGTCCCACACTCGGAGAGTGCAAGCCTCTGTCACCAGCATTTTCTGGACAGGAAAAGGATTGGAAAGAAGTCCATTTGACTTTTTCAGTAGGAAAATTAGACGCGGATGTCGCAAGTCGACAATTTAATGTATTTCTCCCTAAATTATCTGAGTTGCTCTTGCATAATGAACAAGAGACAAAGGAGAGACTTGCGACCTCCCTTCCTCTACAAAACTATATAGAGTTGTGTTCAACCTCCGAAAATACCCTAGACTTCCCCATGGTCATAGCAAAAATGCATATGGCTACCTTAGTGAAGGACCTTTACGCCTTCATGAAGGCATGTAGAGAGTTTGTGTTCACTGCTGCAACAGTTAAACGCGAAACGAGAAAGCCAATATCTTCCAATATCTGGGGTAAAGACCTCTTCCCACACGAGGTAATTAAGAAAGTAATTGAGAACGCCACCATGGAGAACATAAGTCTTCTCCAAAAATGGGGCATCATTTCTAAGAGAAAATCTTATATGGTTGTTGGTCCCCAACCTAGAAAGAAGATCGAAAATGCTGGAAATATCCGGGCTGCTCAACAACATCCCACTATTCCAGTGACCACGATGCCACAGGCAGATGGTCAAAAGTCTAAATCTACTGACTATTTGAAGCATAGAAAACGCTTCTGCTAGGAGGAACATTCCTTCAGGATCGCAGGACCTTCGATCCTTCGGTCCATAGCGTATCGAAGATGAGCTCTTGATGGGAAACAGAAAGGTTTCCACCATCATTTCCTTACCTTCTCCTACAATTCAAAATCCTCCTGGAGGAGTATACCTGAGAGCTATAGAGCATACAGGTGGTAAGAAAACTATAGCCCATCGAGTTCCAGGGAAGGCTGTTTTGTGTTCACGAGAAAGACTCAAGAAATCTTTGAGTCATTCTGAACTTGTCGACACTCAACAAGTTCATAGAAAACAGCGAGTTCTGAATGTTAATCCTTCATAACATATGGACCTTGTCCCAAGTAGGGTTGTTTGTAGTCTTGTCAGACCTGAAAGGTGTCCTGCGGAACCTTACAGTCAGCCAACCCCCTTCCTCCTATCTAGAATTCAAGTTACAGTGAACCCTCGTTTATCGCGGTAGATAGGTTCCAGACGCGGGCGCGATAGGTGAAAATCCGCGAAGTAGTGACATCATATTTACCTATTTATTTAACATGTATATTCGGACTTTTAAAACCTTCCCTTGTACGTAGTACTGTTAACAAACTACCCTTTAATGTACAGAACACTTAATGCATGTACTAGAGTACCCTAAACTAAAACAGGCACAAATGTTAAAGGCGATTTTATATCATGCGTTTCCTAAACACCTAAAAAGCACGATAAAAAATGGCAACCAATGTTTTGTTTACGTTTATCTCTGATCATAATGAAGAAACAAACTCATTTAGTGTACTGTACACATATATGTATAGGTTAGTTTTTGCATCGATTATATTGATGTATACAGTATGTTGATTTTGTTATTACCAATGTTTTACTTAATTTTCCTTAGGACTTCCAAATGAAATGTTTTTCTTTATGATGCCGCCTGAAACGACGGCGTCATAAAGTACGCTCAGTAAACAACCACGCTCAGAACAAAGAAGGCATTTAACGCGCATGATGAAAGTAATTAATAATGATATTTACAGTAAAAGCTTTTAGAAAATATGTTATTACAAATATTATTTACCGTATCTATATAAAATCATACAGTACATACTGTACGTAGCAAAGCAGGAAAACAATTTACGAGAGAGAGAGAGAGAGAGAGAGAGAGAGAGAGAGAGAGAGAGAGAGAGAGAGAGAGAGAGAGAGAGAGAGAGAGAGAGAGAGAGATTGTTTTACGTACGTAAATGTAAATTTTAAACAAAAAAAATATGATAGGCTTTTAAAACCTTCCCTTTAACTTAATGCATACAGTACTAAACTATAAAACAGGCACAAATATTAAAATGTTTAAGTAAAAAATGAAGATTGTTACTGTACTCACCACGAAAGAAGTTCAAGAAAAACTTGAATGATGATGGCGATGAATTTGCTGCACAGTAGAAATGATGATGATGAAGCTGATAATGTCTTCTACTGTGCAGCCAATAATAGTATTTTACGTCTCTTCAGACGGAGGTGTCTTTTCCTGGGACACCTCTTCAACTTCTTCCTGAGACACTTCTTCAATTTCTTCTGAGGGAATTGTGATCGGAAGTTGCTGCCGCTGCTTCTTTTTTCGCAAGAGCATCCTGTAGGGAGCCATGTGTTCATCGATCTTGGTGGAGAATTGTACAGAATGAACCATATCCTCGTCCCACTATTGCGACATTTCTTTCACCTCATTCGCAAGCTTGCAGAGCTTGGCAAGCCGTTCTAATGTTAAGACCGTTTCTTCGACATTTTTTTGGATCTCTTCCTGTGTTTCACTGTCTTCACTGCCCGATTTCGTCAGGTCTTCGAGGTCTGCGGCCGCGTAACTTCTACTGTCTTTTAACATAGTATCGAGAAGCGTCACCTTCTCAGCAATCGTCATCATCTTTCGGTGCTGTTTAGGCTCACTACCAGCCTTAGTAGAAGCAGAAGGCTTGGGAGGCATTGTACAGTAGGGTTTAACAGAAACTTCAACAAAAAGTTCAACTTAAAACAGTCACGCACAGCACAGATTAAAGTTCACAATTAACAACGTCAACACAGCGATACAGCGGGAGACAAAGTGACCGCGGAAAGAGATGCTGCGGGTTGGAGAAGCGGTCAAAACACCAATCAGAGGCTAGATTACAAAACTTGAGTTCTGATTCGTCATCTATCAGCGCTTGAACCAATCACAACCCGTCTTACAGTACTATGATGCGTTGGTTACCTACTCATGGAAGATGCCCCGCGCATACTGAACGTACGTAGATTAAGTACAATACCGTAATAATAATAAATAATGATAATAATACTGTACAGTAATAATAATAATAATAATGATAATAATAATAACAATAATAATTTTATTAACAACAACAACAATAATAATAATAATAACATTAATAATAATACAGCTTTACGTACGCTATTTTATACCTCTCTCTCTCTCTCTCTCTCTCTCTCTCTCTCTCTCTCTCTCTCTCTCTCTCTCTCGTTCGCTTATTCGAAATGTGATTTTTGCAACAAAGAATATTATTGGATGCAGTACTACGTACGTATACATACAAAAGATTCATGGAAAAGAAGCATATCCATTACAGTACACACCATTCTAATATGGTATGACTGCATCTGATTTGCGTTTCATGTTCGATTTAATTTTACTACGTACTGTATACAGTACTGAATTATCGTATGATCACATTCTCTTTTCGTGTTTTATTTCTTTCTGTGCTTAATTATATGTCATATGTAATGCAATGAACAATCAGTAAGAGCAGATATTACTAATTACAGTATTAATGGAATTACAGGTAACGAAATATCGTATTTGGGGTCTTCAGATATTGCGGTATTTTCGAAATTTCCGGAAAATCCGCGATATGTATATATATATGGGTTATGGAAAAACCCCACGAAGTGGTGAATCAGCGATTGTCGAACCGCGAAGTAGCGAGGGTTCACTGTACATATAGTAACATTCATCCTAGGAAAGATACGTGTCGGACTCACAGTCCTAAGTATCTTCATAGGATTGGCAAACTTAGTCACGTCAAAGTCAAGCTTAGAAATGGTTCAGGCATTTATATACCTGAACGAGAGGCTGGCGTGGGCAGCACCCGAAGTGGCTGGCCAATGTGTATTCAAGGAAATAACCCGGTTCCCGGGACATCACGGATGCAAGATAAGCTTCTAGAAGTCTCGACTTTCTCCAGCTCAAGGGTTTCAATGGCTGAAAAACCATTGAACCCCACAGTCACATCAACTCTCCTTTCCCTTGGAAATATAAAAGGAGCTCGTGAGGTCTGTCAAGAGACTCAGGTAATCAGTCAGATTTCCAAGACGCCAACAGGGACAAGCGCTAAACTTTTCCCGGTTCGCAATAGTGACAGACCTAGTACAAAGAGCACAGCGGAAAGATGCGTTAAGAGCCTGGAGAAAATACGCATCAAACGCTTGAAGAGTTAAAAAAAGACTGATATCTGTCCCTCTTTAATCGCTTCTCTAACAAAAATTTAAGCACGAAAGTCCCAAGACTAGGCTGGTCCTAGCATGAGTGGGGAAGCCCCCTCCATACAGATCAGACTTCCTAGGACTGATCTGGGACACCGAAGCGATAATAAGATGTCACAATTGAACGTCTCATACAGTCTATGTGAAGTTACCCATCCCTTTCTTAAAGGGATGGCTCCTGCCAGCAGCTCATTTACAACTGATCCACAAGGTGACAGTGTATGCTCTATTTAGGTCCAAGCCGATAGAGTTGGAATGGTCCATGGATGCAGACCTATTCCCTCCTAGTTGGGAATAAGTCCCGGAACTGCAATTTGACCTCTTCGTCACGAGCGTCTTCAAGAAACTACCTCGATATGTAGCCCCATACGAGGATCCTCTAGAAAGGGCTGATAGACGATATGAAGAACTTGAAAATGAGGCTGGTCCTAGCTCTGATCCTAGGTTTATTTCTGAAGGTTCAGAAATTAACTGCCTTCGTTTTATCACAGAGAACCCAAACCGTTCATTTCATGATTTTCTTACTCTAGTGGTTAGAAAAATATTTGGGATCTCAAAAGGCAATATAGAATTCTTAGAAGAATACAAGGCTAAGTCAACTAGAAGACAATAAGAGTCTTCCTGGAAAAAGTGGGTTGCGTTTGTGAAAGCAAGAGGACCGAAAGAAATTTTAATGAACTTCTATCTTTCCTTCTTTGTCCGCCTTTATAGCCAAGGTCTGGCGGCCAATACGATAAATACTTGCAAGTCAGCCTTAACTAGGCCTCTCCTATATGCTTTTCAAGTGAATCTGGCAGATGAAATCTTTAATAAGATTTCAAAAGCATGCACTAGGCCTTGTCCTGCAGTACCACCAAAGCTCATCTCTTGGTCTTTGGACAAGGTCCTACATTATGCCTCATCTGTGAACAATGAAGATTGTTTTCTTAAGGATCTAACCCAAAAGGTTATTCTTTTTTTTTTGCTATAGCCTCTGGAGCGATTTCGCTCGGTGGTATTCCCTGCTGATCTAACTTTTCGATCGTTTTAAAGGATTATAAATATACTTTTTCCATCTTCCTCCGCCTCTGGAAAGTTGAGTATCGGGTCTTTACTATGAGTATAATTTAGCTCCTGTTTCACAATGTAATTAGAGTAATTTATTGTGCTTAAGAGCTAGGCCAGTTACTGGAGGCGCCATGGGCGCCGTCGTTCGTTAGGCATGTGTTATTTAGATAGCAAAACGACTTCCAGTTTAAATAACTTTATTTAATTATTTTAATTATTTAGCTATTTAGGCAATTTTTCTCGTAAAGATTTGATAATGTGCATAATTCTCCTTTCTCTGTCGATCGTATAGTTAGAGTTTTGGTGATTTAGGTAATCGAGATCTCGTCTAGCCTAGGTATTCTAACCTAGGCGTTTTACTATACGTTCAGACATCCCCCGGTTACCTTCATGTATTGTTTTCAATTCAGCAGAGACTGATACCTCTTAGAATTATATGAAACGTTACACGTCTCTTCGGAGATTTAAGGGTAATCTCTTTCCCTCTGAGTGTAGCTTCAGGCTACAACCCTAATAGCCGTGCCTTGAATTTTATTCAGACATGACCAACCTAGGGTTTTTCCTGCCTCTTCCCTTAAACCGCTGGTTGTGGTATACCAGCAGGTTTTGGGATTTAGTCAGAATCTCAGAGTATTTAGTTTTATGTCGGCGAGCTGCGTGGAGGGCGAATGGGTTGTAGAATACCATCATTCCCATGCCGACTAGGCTGCCGGAAATGGAGGATAGCCCTCCCTAGCCGCACTTGAAGTAGTGGTATGATACCATCTTCTACTTGCGACAATAAAACCAATCCTGCGCCGCAGTCCTCTAGGCTGAAGAGTGATCTTCTTTTGCCTAGGATGACGTGGCACTGGAACTCTGTTTCTCCCGTGTTGAGAGGAGGCGGCTATGCCGCCATCCCATTAATTGTGTTGGCAATCTCTAGGATGGAGAACTGAGACTCTCCTCTCACCTAGGATTCTGCCGATACTGAAACAGAGTTTCTTTTAACAGGTGGTGGGACTGACAATTTTGCCAGTTCCTTTCACACTCTATACAGGACGCTGTTCCCTACCCCTCGGTCCCCTTTTGGTGGCCGAGCCATTGTCTTTCTTGGGCCGGCATCTTGCAACCTTACCATTGCCAGAGGTTGCCGGAGACGGCCAGACTCCCTCTCTAGCCCTTACATTGGCTGACGGCAATGCATACTGCCGGCAACCACATCATCTGTAGGCAGCTAAGGTCCCTACCATTATCCGATGACTGTCGGCAGCCAAAATGGCTGCCGACAGCTGGCGGCTGCTGGCAGTTGGCGGCTGCTGGCAGTTGGCGGCTGCCGGTGGCTGGCGGGTGGCAGTGGCTGGCGGCTGCCGATGGCTGGCGGCGGCCGGTGGCTGGCGGCTGCCGGTGGCTGGCGGCTGCCGGTGGCTGGCGGCTGCCGGTGGCTGGCGGCTGCCGGTGGCTGGCGGCTGCCGGTGGCTGGCGGCTGCCGGCGGCCATGATGGCCGAGAGTGGGAAGTCCTTTGCCTTCCCCAAGGTTCCTCAGTTCTCCCTTGGACTGTTATTCAGGAGTTCTGTTGCCGGATTACCGCCGGCCAGACCAGTACAGATAAGTGCTGACTTAGATGGCAGCACGCCGACTGTACTGATACTGCCGGAGGCTAGCCTGCCAGCAGTGTACAGGCAGCACCTTACCGGCAATAGTACTATAGCTGGATGGAAGCTTGAAAGGCACATTCTCCCCTTCCATTGGAACCTTCTATTCGGAAGAAAGGCAGTAAAATGAGACTTTTACATCCTTAATTACTGTATACATACACAGTAAAGGAGTAGCCTTTCCTCCATGCTATCTCTCTCTCTCTCTAGCCAGCATACTAGATATGCCGGCAAGACCTAGTTATGCCGTAACATGCCGGCTGAACTACAGTATATGTTATACAGGTAGCCAGTATATCTACAGTATAGAATATACTGCAGATAGTAAACTACTATATATTTTATACTAGTAGTTATTTCCAATATTTCTTGGATATCCAACACAGGCATTTGCTGAACCCAATCCCATATTGAATGAATAAGATTTCTTCAATATCCTGATTAGAAATTAGTATTCGGATTACCCTACAATATTAAATTACTTCAAGGCAGAAGTGATACACTCCTAACCCTTAAAAGGGTAGAGCCTTTATCCTTGAGTCTCCATTATCAGGAAACTCTATATTTCAATATTGTAAGGAAGGCTACAGCAAATAAGCTGATTGGGATATACAAATATATGTCTTTAATTTCCCTAGTCCAACTGGCTTCATGCTAGATGGACCGTACTGTCATATGCTACTATGCAGGCAGCATAATGACTAGATTACAATACATGATGTACAGTAGCCAGTAAATTGCAGTATAGACTTACTGCAAATAGAAAACTACAGTACCATTATATAGTAGTAATTTCTAACATACCTTAGGTACCCTTGTACGAGCATTCCGCTGGTACCGCTCATATATTGAATTTAAGCAAAAACCGATAAATCGTTTGGAACCGTTGACTGGGGAAGCCTCTCCATGTCCTAAAATAAAACAAAGAAAAAATTTTCATCTTTTCAATTGAGCGTCTGAAAGAATTGATATAAAAATCTACTTCCTACTTCCTACCATCCACATCCTACCTCTTACCTCTTACCTCTTACCTCTTACCATCTACTTCCTACTTCCTACCATCCATATCCTACCTCTTACCTCTTAACTCTTACCTCTTACCTCTACTTCCTACTTCCTACCATCCACATCCTACCTCTTACCTCTTACCTCTTACCTCTTACATCTTACCTCTTACCTCTTACCTTCTACTTCCTACTTCCTACCTCTTACCTCTTACATTTTACCTCCTGCCTTTTCTACACATTTTCTTTTGTACCCTGTCTCTTTTAGTTCTTACCTTTCAACGCTTAATTCACTTGCATACCTCCTACTCCCTACCATCCACACCCTACCTCTTACCTCTTACCTCTTACTATCTACTTCTTACTTCCTACCATCCACATCCTACCTCTTACCTCTTACCTCTTACCTCTTACCTCTTACCTCATACCTCTTACCTTCTGCTTCCTACTTCCTACCTCTTACCTTTTACCTCCTACCTTTTCTACATATTTTCTTTTGTACCCTGCCTCTTTCATTTCTTACCTTTCAATGCTTAATTCACTAGCATACCTCCTACTCCCTACCCGTTACCCGTCACCTCTTACTAACCTTTAGATTTACTTTTACATCTTACCACACGCCTTATTTGTTTACCTAAAAATTTGTTTACCTTTCACCTCCCTTACTATCTACCTCATATATCCTAAATCCATTCCTTGACTGCCTATCTACAACTTATGATAATTATTTACCTATTAGTATTACGTCCTAATCTCTACAATCAACCGCATTCCCCCTCATCATATTATACATCAACATGGACATCTATCAAGTAACTTATCGTTCCTACAAGACGTACCTACATGCTACACGCTACCGTGTGATCTAAATTAGTCTTTAACGCCGAGTCCTGTGCCTGACATGAAAGATAAGTCAATTACCATTACTAACTTCTCTTAAAAATTGGCAATTCCTCGTCATGACTATGGGTAATGTCAAAAGCAAGCGACCGGTGACACCCGGTCAAAATTTTTATTTTTATATCAATTCTTTTAGACGCTCAATTGAGAAGATGAACATTTTTTCTTTGTTTTATTCTAGGACATGGAGAGGAGTCCCCGGTCAAAGGTTCCAAACGATTTATCGGTTTTTCCTTAAATATCACTTTTTTTGGCGCAAGCGTATGTTATCTATTCCTTGGTCAGTAGCCGTGATGTAATTTCATCGTTATTACATTACTGAACTGCCGGCTGCCTCAAATCCCGTACAGTTTCCCACAAATAACACCGAAGAATTCGCAGCAGTATGAACAGAATAGCTTATGAAGCTAGGTGATCTACTAACACCACGGGACCAAACGTACACAATCGAAAGGTCAAGCAGCTTTATATATGTCGATAACCTACTAGAAGTAAAATACCTGAGCAGCTTGTTCGGGCGTCGAAAAGTAAGTCATACATCTTATCAAAAATAGCGTGTTATCTCTCATGTTACCTTACCCCACAAGATAATTGATAATAAGGTAAATTCCAGCATAATGTAGGCAACACCTAGGTTCAGATTTTCAAAATCTTGTGCCGAACGTCTTTCTAACTCCTTAAGAAACAGAGCTAATGAACATTATCGTAAGCAGAAGAAGTCGTTCAATAACAAAGATCACGTGACTTCAGATGTGACATCACGTGATTATCTGATCCATCATAGCAATAATCTAAGACTATGGTTTTAAAATTTGGGGTCGAACGTCTTTGAGCTCATATCATTCAGGGGCCGATATACAAGCGTTCCCGCTAGTATACTATTTTAAACCTATGTCACGTGACCTTACCCCACGTGACCATCTAAATGCGTCTGCAAATAGCCTAGGCCACAATTTAAGTTCAGACCTACAAAACCTGGGGTCAAACGTCTTTCTAGCTGATTCAGAGGCTGAGAAACAAGCATTGCCGTTATAGTACCTTTTGAAAACTCATGTCACGTGAACCTACCCACGTGACCACCTGGTCACATCCTCACATAGCCTAAGCCACCCCTTAAAAGTTTATCTTCAAAACCTGTGGTCGAACATCTTTCTAGCTTATTCAAAAGCTGAGAAATAAGCTCCCCCGTTTTTGCTTTTGAACCGTCCATATCTATATCTACCTATCTATCTATGTCACGTGACCTTACCCCACGTGACCATCTAAATGCGTCCGCAAATAGCCTAGGCCACAATTTAAGTTCAGACCTACAAAACCTGGGGTCAAACGTCTTTCTAGCTGATTCAGAGGCTGAGAAACAAGCATTGTCATTATAGTACCTTTTGAAAACTCATGTCACGTGACCCTACCCCACGTGACCACCTGGTCCCATCCTCACATAGCCTAAGCCACCCCTTATAAGTTTATCTTCAAAACCTGGGGTCGAACATCTTTCTAGCTTATTCAGAAGCTGAGAAATAAGCTCCCCCGATTTTGCTTGTGAACCGTCCATCTCTATATCTACCTATCTATCTATGTCACGTGACCTTACCCCACGTGACCATCTAAATGTGTCCGCAAATAGCCTAGGCCACAATTCAAGTTCAGACCTACAAAACTTGGGGTCAAACGTCTTTTTAGCTGATTCATAGGCTGAGAAACAAACATTGCCGTTATAGTACCTTTTGAAAACTCACGTCACGTGACCCTACCCCACGTGACCACCTGGTCACATCCTCACATGGCCTAACCCATCCCTTATAAGTTTATCTTCAAAACCTGGGGTCGAACATCTTTCTAGCTTATTCAGAAGCTGAGAAATAAGCTCCCAGTTTTTGCTTTTGAACCGTCCATCTCTATATCTACCCATCTATCTATGTCACGTGACCTTACACCACGTGACCATCTAAATGCGTCCGCAAATAGCCTAGGCCACAATTTAAGTTCAGACTTACAAAACCTGGGGTCAAACGTCTTTCTAGCTAATTCAGAGGCTGAGAAACAAGCATTGTCGTTATAGTACCTTTTGAAAACTCATGTCACGTGAACCTACCCACGTGACCACCTGGTCACATCCTCGCATAGCCTAAGCCACCCCTTATAAGTTTATCTTCAAAACGTTGGGTCGAACATCTTTCTAGCTTATTCAGAAGCTGAGAAATAAGCTCCCCCGTTTTTGCTTTTGAGGCGTAAATCTCTATATCTACCTATCTATCTATATATAGAACACTGAATGTTTATGCATAATATGCCATATTCTGGCATATCTTTGACGTGATATCTCTTGACCCTTAAAAGATAGGGACTTGAAACTACAGGATCGCCTAGAAATAATAAGAAAAGGCAAATCCTAAAGTTTCAAGCTTCTACTTTGTCGGGAAAGTACTTTTCTAAAAACCCGTATTTTCGCGTTTTGGTAATGGTATATAACAGCACTGGCCGCATTTTTTGAGAGAGGACGTTGTTTTGTCCCCGGTCGTGCTTGCCCGCGCTGTGATGAATAGTTTTCTTCAATATTCTGATTATGAATCATCATCCTGACCCCACAGTATTAACATTAATTTGGGACAGTGAATTGGTACTTCTCTACCCCTAGGGGTAAGAGCCCTTCTACTGGGAGTTACTCAATAGAGGAACCCCCTTGTAGTTAATATTGAGGGGAGGTAACAGCATTTGCTTGCAGGGGTACACAAGTATGTATCGCCTACTATCCTTTTATAGCTTAAATCCTAAGCTATTCTGTTGTAGATGACATTTGCATGTTGATTATCAGGGAGATAATCCTTTGTATACTCATTTGGTTTTCCTTTCTTTACAGGAGGAACACCAGATACCTTGTGCTGCAGTCCTCTGTAAGGCCAAGAGTAAGTATTTTTACGGTCATAATACTTGCAGGTTTCATGCCCCCTGCAATATTATTTCCGGATCTCTACATCATTGGAATCCACAGGTTTGCAATATATGTCGGACATTAATGTCTGAAGGTTTTGAAAATCCCAAGTCTACGGACACTATGGATACAGCTCAATACAAGTACGCAACTGGGTGAGAGGCTTCCAAAAAATCTCTCCGGGACCCTTCCTACCTACTGATAGGATACGTAAGCTACTATTTCCGAAAGCAAGCAAGGAAATAGTAGTGCCTCATGAGCCAACTACATCCCCTGACGGCCAGAAAACATTTGGGATTGAGGGCAAGAAGTGCCCCAAGTTAGAAGAGAAAAATGTCGCGTCGGAATTTCCTCCGCCTATGCCGGCTAAAGAGCCATCGATGTCGACATCTTCGTCTTCTACTCCTCTATTGGATAAAATGGTACAGTTATGTACCCAACTGAAGAATCAGATAGAGGGCTTTCGTAAACAAAACGAAAAGCAGGAAGAAAAACGCAAGATAGAGCCTCACAAAGCTTCTCTTGTCGCCTCCCAGGGTTCAGTTAAACGACCCATGGATCAATACCTACCAACATGCTCCAAAACCAATCCCTAGAGGTTTGCGGAGCAGATGACAATTTTAAATGGCAATCTCTACATCTCAGAGAAAATGGGTGCTGTTCCTTTGGACAAAATTCAATTTTTGCCAAGCTTTGATGCTTTCCCTAATTGTTGGGTTCGACTGAAGTAGAAATCAAATTCAAGGAAAGGAACAGAACCAAACGAGGTCATGATTCTCGACCATGATAAGGCACAGGCTATCCTCTCAGGTAGTCTGAAAAAGGCGGGTTATTCAGAGTTGAAGGTATTCTCACTGAATAACAGACACCCTTCCTTTCTTGCTCCTTCTTCACTCTCTTTCCCCTTTACGGGGAAGGCATTTATATCTGTTGCCGAAGCGGTGAAGGCGGGTAAGCCATGTCCCACACTCGAAGAGTGCAAGCCTCTGTCACCAGCATTTCCCGGACAGGAAAAGGATTGGAAAGAAGTCTATTTGACTTTTTCAGTAGGAAAATTAGACGCGGATGTCGCAAGTTGACAATTTAATGTATTTCTCCCTGAATTTTATGAGTTGCTCTTGCATAATGAACAAGACTTGCGACCTCCCTTTCTCTAAAAAACTACATAGAGTTGTGTTCAACCTCCGGAAATACCCCAGACATCCTCATGGTCATAGCCAAAATGCATATGGCTACCTTAGTGAAGAACCTTTACGCCTTTATGAAGGCATGTAGAGAGTTTGTGTTCACTGCTGCAACAGTGAAACACGAAACGAAGAAGCCAATATCTTCCAACATCTAGGGTAAAGACCTCTTCCCACATGAGGTAATTAAGTAAGTAATTAAGAACGTCACCATGGAGAACATAAGTCTTCTCCAAAAATGAGGCATCATTTCTAAGAGAAAATCTTCCATGGTTGTTGGTCCCCAACCTAAAAAGAAGATCGAAAATGCTGGAAATATCCGGGCTGCTCAACAACATCCCACTATTCCAGTGACCACGATGCCACAGGCAGATGGTCAAAAGTCTGAATCTACTGACTATTCGAAGCATGAAGATGCTTCTGCTAGGAGGAACATTTCTTCAGGATCGCAGGACCTTCGATCCTTCGATCCATAGCCTATTTAAGATGAGCCTTTGATGGGAAACAGAAAAGTCTCCACCATCATTTCCTTACCTTCTCCTACGATTCAAAATCCTCCCGGAGGAGTATACCTGAGAGCAATAGAGCATACAGGTGGTAAGAAAACTATAGCCCATCGAGTTCCAGGGAAGGCTGTTTTGTGTTCACGAGAAGGACTCAAGAAATCTCTGAGTCATTCTGAACTTGTCGACACTCAACAAGTTCATAGAAAACAACGAGTTCTGAATGTTAATCCTTCCGAACATATGGACCTTGTCCCAAGTAGGGTTGTTTGTAGTCTTGTCAGACCTGAAATATGTCCTGCGGAACCTTACAGTCAGCCAACCCCCTTCCTCCTATCTAGAATTCAAGTTACAGATAGTAACATTCATCCTAGGAAAGATACGTGTCGGACTCACAGTCCTAAGTATCTTCATAGGATTGGCAAACTTAGTCACGTCAAAGTCAAGCTTAGAAATGGTTCAGGCATTTATATACCTGAACGAAAGGCTGGGGTGGGCAGCCCCCGAAGTGGCTGGCCAATGTGTATTCAAGGAAATAACCCGGTTCCCAGGACATCACGGATGCAAGATAAGCTTCTAGAAGTCTCGACTTTCTCCATCTCAAGGGTTTCAATGGCTGAAAAACCATTGAAGCCCAGTCACATCAACTATCCTTTCCCTTGGAAATATATAAGGAGCTCGCGAGGTCTATCAAGAGACTCAGGTAATCAGTCAGATTTCCAAGACGCAAACAGGGACAAGCGCTAAACTTTTCCCGGTTCGCAATAGTTACAGACCTAGTACAAAGAGCACAGCAGAAAGATGCGTTAAGAGCCTGGAGAAATTACGCATCAAACGCTTGAAGAGTTAAAAAAAAAAAAACTGATATCTCTCCCTCTTTTATCGCTTCTCTAACAAAAATTAAAGCACGAAAGTCCCAAGACTCTGCTGGTCCTATCATGAGTGGGGAAGCCCCCTCCATACAGATCAGACTTCCTAGGATTGATCTGGGACACTGAAGCGATAATAAGACGTCACAATTGAACGTCTCATACAGTCTATGTAAAGTTACCCATCCTTTCTTAAAACCCTAGAACGGTAACCCTCCATTTCCGTAACATGAAAGGTAACCCTGGGTGAAATTCACCCAATAATTAAATAATTAAAATAAAATACTTATCCTGAAAATTTTGTTATTTGGAACACATACGAATGAAATATAACTCGTTCTCTCTTATTGAGGCTATTATAAATGAAATCCTCCTGTAAATCATATTTTTATTTTTTTTTCTAAAATACAGAAAAAAATAGACTTTTCTTGGAGTACTTTACTAATTAAATTGACAAAAAAAAATGATTTCCGAATTTTGTTTTTTGTTGGTGTAGAACTCTCTACTGTCATGGGACTACGTACTGGCTGAATCCCATCTCCCAAGCTCGTATACAATCTGTATGGGAGACAGACAAAAAATGGTAAATTTTTCAGTACATACCAAATTAATTTTTTTCTATTCAACACTTGCAGTATGGCAAATTATGCTTCAAATGACTCAAAGTACATCAATGAAACACATACAATACTATATATACACTCACCTGTTAGATACAGTCACCACAGACTGGATACAGATGCCGAGGACACATCGGCTTGACGCACTTGTTGCATCTGTGACGCGTCTTCCTATCGGACTTGACCGGGCACTCACAACAGCGCACCAATGCACCGCTGCTGGCTGAGAAAGATGTACCTGGTGATCCTGCAGCACTGCCTGGTGATGGTACATTGCAGACAGTGGTGATCAAGGACTGCAAGGATCGGGGCAAGGGTAAATCCAGCCGTGACGTGGCCCATGGGGTGATTAGGGCCTTCCCGAGCTGCAGCATGAATTTCTGGCGTGATATGACTTTTCTGTTGCCCCCTCTTTCCATATTCTCCTTGTATAAAATGTAAGAGTTTACATTAGCAGCATTCACCATTCCATAAAAAATACAGAGTGGCCAACGTCTTGTTTTGCGCGAACAGGAATTCACGGAACACATCTGGTCAAACGTATCAACGCCTCCTTTTGTTGAATTGTAGAATTCAATGATCTCCGGTTTTCCTTTAGTGCCAATGTTGGGCTGAGTGTGCTGAGATGACAGGAACAACACTAGTTTCTTTGTTGTCTTGGATGTATCAGACACATATGACACCAGAGTCATTTCCTTTGTGTACAGGAAGGCACTTGATCCACGCTCTCTTGTAGCTTTGTCCGTCATCTCCTTCGGTATCTCCTTCTTGTTGGCGCGCACTGTGCCAACAAGAGTCATGCCACAGTTATTTAGGAGATCTGATACCAGGGGAACAGAGGTAAACCAGTAGTCAGTTGTGACGTTCCTGTGTGTTCCATGGTAAGGCCTCGTTAGCTCTCGGGTAAACTGATGGCCGAGTGTAAGGCCGCCCTTTGGTTGAGTCCCCTGCTTCCCCAAGTATGGGATGCCACCAACCAAGTACTTGGACTTGCTATCATTGATGAGAACGAGCTTGATTCCATACTTGGCCGGCTTGTTGGGAATGTACATACGGAAGGGGCAGCGGCCCCTGAATCCCAGTAGCTGCTCATCAACAGTGAGGTTTTCATGGGGGACATACAGTTTGCCACATCTCTCAATAAAAATGTCCCATATTTCCCTCACAGCAGCAA
Source organism: Palaemon carinicauda (assembly GCF_036898095.1). NCBI lineage: Eukaryota > Metazoa > Arthropoda > Malacostraca > Decapoda > Palaemonidae > Palaemon > Palaemon carinicauda. Next base: position 27,905,029 of record NC_090750.1, on the reverse strand, counting down.
ACGTGTCAACCTCTCGCCGAACCTGTCGCGTTTGTGGGTCGTCAAATCTTAAACACCGAATAAGGAACCTGAACCGAGCCTCGGACATTGCCACACGGTATAGACCACAAACTGTATCCACGCTCCACATTTCACTGGTGGGGATGTGTTCATCGCACTTCTGGGCACTGATGATAAGTACACCCAACAATGCTTTGACTTCTAATGGCACAGTGGGAGCAAAAGTGGCTGATCTTCTTTTATAGTTGGAGGCAAATGTATCAATGGCCTTGTTAGTCCACGTCACAATCACTTGGATGAGATCATCATTGAAAAATAAACTGAAAGCTTCCTCTGGTGACACTGCATTCCTTGCCGCCCCTGGAGTTGGGCCAGGAGTAAAGGCGCTCACGATGTTCCTTGTGGGAGTCCTTACGTTACTTGGGGTCTGCGGCCGACAACTCCACCTAAACTTACTAGGGGTGGCAATCGTTGTAGTCTTGAATGTGACGATGGGCGGAATATCACGCTGGCGCCTTCTTCCCCTATCAGCGGCAGCAGGAGTAGCTGAGGTAGAAGCGATAGGTGTGGGGACGTCGGTAGGAATTGGGGATAGAGAACGGTCAACAGAGGTACGACGGGGGCGTTTGACTGGTGTAGAGGCTACCCTTTTTCCTCTTTTCTTCTTCATGCTCATCATCACGTCATCTTCTTCCTCATCAGAACTCTCATCTCCTGGTTCAGGTAAATATTCTTGGTTTTCATCACTATCATATAACAGGTCACATTCAAGTTCATCAATTTCATCATTATCACTTTCAGAACCACTATCTTCACAAATTTCTGAGAGAGCCCCAGTTGTGTTCATAAGTTCAGACAGTTCTTCATTTGTGTATGCCTTTTTGCTGGCCATGGCTTATTCTTTATAATTCACTCACTTTTATTCACTAAATCTTGCCTGAAAAGAAAAAAAATATTATGCAAGGGTTTACAAAATAATATGTCACATTCAAGTTCATCAATTTCATCATTATCACTTTCACAACCACTTCTATCTGCACAAATTACTGAGAGAGCCCCAGTTGTGTTCATAAGTTCAGACAGTTCTTCATCTGTGTATGCCTTTTTCTTTATAATTCACTCACTTTTATTCACTACATCTTGCCTGAAAAGAAATAAAATATTATGCAAGGGTTTACAAAATAATATGTCACATTCAAGTTCATCAATTTCATCATTATCACTTTCACAACCACTTCTATCTGCACAAATTACTGAGAGAGCCCCAGTTGTGTTCATAAGTTCAGACAGTTCTTCATCTGTGTATGCCTTTTTCTTTATAATTCACTCACTTTTATTCACTAAATCTTGCCTGAAAAGAAAAAAAATATTATGCAAGGGTTTACAAAATAATATGTCACATTCAAGTTCATAAATTTCATCATTATCACTTTCACAACCACTTCTATCTGCACAAATTACTGAGAGAGCCCCAGTTGTGTTCATAAGTTCAGACAGTTCTTCATCTGTGTATGCCTTTTTCTTTATAATTCACTCACTTTTATTCACTAAATCTTGCCTGAAAAGAAAAAAAAATATTAGGCAAGGGTTTACAAAATAATACAATAATAGTAACACTGGGAGAATTCCACCCGTATGTACAACATACGGGCACAGTAACCCTGGGAGAAATTCTCCCGAAATGCGTTCTAGCCAAAAAACCAGCCGAGAGCGCGGGACCACACACCCTTCACTGAGCCACTGGAGTCCCTCCCCCAACCCCTTGGGGGGGGGGGTACTACGTCATTGCCAGATTCAGTTGGGTGAATATCTCCCCAGGTTACCTTAAAGGGATGGCTCCTGCCAGCAGTTCATTTACGACTGATCCACAAGGTGACAGTGTATGCTCTATTTAGGTCCAACCCGATAGAGTTGGAATGGTCCATGGACGCAGACCTATTCCCTCCCAGTTGGGAATAAGTCCCGGAACTGCAATTTGACCTCTCAGTCACGAGCGTCTTCAAGAAACTACCTCGATATTTAGCCCCATACGAGGATCCTCTAGAAGGGGCTAATAGACGATGTGAAGAACTTGAAAATGAGGCTGGTCCTAGCTCTGATCCTAGGTTTATTTCCAAAGGTTCAGTATTTAACTGCCTTCGTTTTATTACAGAGAACCTAAACTGTTCATTTCATGATTTTCTTACTCTAGCGGTTAGAAAAATATTTGCGATCTCAAAAGGCAATATAGAATTCTTAGAAGAATACAAGGCTAAGTCGACTAGAAGAAAATATAAGTCTTCCTGGAAAAACTGGGTTGCGTTTGTGAAAGCAAAAGGACCGAAAGAAATTTTAATGAACTTCTGTCTGTCCTTCTTTGTCTGCCTTCATAGCCAAGGTCTGGCGGCTAATACGATAAATACTTGCAAGTCAGCCTTGACTAGGCCTCTCCTATATGTTTTTCAAGTGAATCTGGCGGATGAAATCTTTAATAAGATTCCGAAGGCATGCACTAGGCTTAGGCCCGCAGTACCATCTCTTGGTCTTTGGACAAGGTCCTACATTATGCCTCATCTGTGAACAATGAAGATTGTTTTCTTAAGGATCTAACCCAAAAGGTTATTTTTCTATTTGCTATAGCCTCTGGGACTAGAGTTATTGAAATAGTGGCCCTATCCAGAGATGAGGGTCACATTCAGTTCACGGAACTGGGAGAACTGAATCTCTTTCCTAATCCATCCTTTCTCACTAAAAACAAGCTACCCACTAACAGATGGGGTCCCTGGAGTATCTGCCCTCTAAAGGAAGATATCTTTCTATGTCTTAAGGTCTATCTTCGTAGAACTTCAGACTTCAGGGGAGGACAGCTCTTTAAAGGAGAAACTTCTTTATTATATTTATCCCTGAAACAACTTTATTCGTAGAGCGGATCCGGACAGAACTCCCGCAGGTCATGATCCGAGAAAGATTGCTTCATCACTGAACTTCGTTCAGTATATGGACTTTGAGCATCTTCGTTCATACACTGGATGAAAATCACCCAGAGTGTTTTACAAACACTATACAAAACAAGTGCATGAACTGAAACACTTCGTTGTGGCGGCAGGTAATGTATTAAAACCTGCCCCCTAATTACTGTGGGAAACAGTTAATAGCTAGGAACCTCACATGTCCTCGCACATGTACTGGGTGAGAATCATCCAGAGTGTTCTACAAACACTACGCTAAGCAAGTCCATGATCTGAAGCAGTATGTGGTGACGTCGGGTAGAATACTTAACCTGCCGTTTAATTCTACGATGAACAGCTAATTGACTGGGACTGTCAATTAAAGGGAGAAGCGGTCACCCTTTTTAGGTGTGACCTCTCTTGATTGTTACCATGGTGACACTAGCTCTGTTCAAAATCCCAGTTGTGGAATGATACAGATAGCACTAGTGCCGGTGTACACAGTGCAGATAGAAATAACCAGTACAGGAATTATGAAGAGAAATTGATTTATAAATTTTCTTCAGTCTGAGATTGGCACTCATCATTTCTTCCCTTTAAAAAAGAAATATCGTCTCTATACTTGCTACAGGTATAATCCCATTGTCATACTACATTCATTTTACTAACCATCCCTTTTAGTCATTTATTAGGAATAAATGTCTATTAGAATAAAGTGCGTCCGTTTTCGCCAGACAATTGTATGTATACATGCCAGAGTTCTTTGATTTACCAAAGTAAGTATTCCTCATATAATTGTATGCTCACAAATATAGATATAAGAGACACTGATGTTAATTCAGCAAATATACAACTATTTGTACATTCAGTGTATACTTATGTTTGGTCATACAATATATGTTAACCTCGAGACCCCTTTTCTACTGTCTAGATGACTCTTCCCTGTAAGAGGCAGGAAGCACTAACATTGTTTATGATTAGTGATGATGACGAATAACGGTGATGTCACTTGTCTCAATTGGTCCCCAAGACCATAGAAAAGATTGCTATAAGGTTAAAGCACTGATGAAAATCCACAGATACAATGTATGCTTCCATCAGGACGACATAGCTTAAGCCCAAAAAACGGATTTTGAGCGATGCGAAAAATCTATTTTTGGGTGAGATAGCCATGTCATCCTGATGGACCCACCCATCTCTTCTAAAAAGAAAAGATCTTCACAGTATCCCCCCGTGGTACTGTATCTGTAACACCATGCTCAATGTCTGCCATCGTGGGAATGGCGCTATTATCATACTCAATAGTAGTCAAGAACGGGGTAGCCTTGATACGGCTCCCTTTTGTTTTGCCACACCTCCTCGAAGCGTAAACGCTATTAGGGGTGCAGATTGCTATGAGGCGTGTCAAAAATACGTCCTCTGATATTATGCAATATCCTTGAGAGAAAATTTCAGGATATTCGCGTCAGGAGTTAGAATTCTGGATACCTAAAGGTAAAATTCTCTGAGAATATCACTGTAGTACATGTATCCCTTAGGAAGCTACTTTAAGGAACTTCTATCAGGACGACATGGCTATGTCATCCAAAAATAGATTTTTCGCTTCACTCAGAATCCGTTATCGCATTATAGGTTTCAATGTATCGGAAAATTTAAATTTTCAAAGCTTTTTTTACTTACTTCTAGAGAAGGCTACTGAATTGTATTCCAATAATTAAAATGTCGCTCCTAAAGTTTCAAACGCAGAAAGATTTTCATCATATGTAAATTTTTATTACATATGCATTCCTCCTGGATAAGTATCAATATGGGCTTTTCCGACGAAGAAGGAAATTTTACCTTCATTCACTTAAAGTTTATGACGTTGCTGGATTTGCATCAGATCATTTCTACAACGGATGATAACAGTGTAGATGAGGTGGTTTTAAAGAATAAAGTCGAGGATGATTGACATAAGATAATCTACCATTTTTGTTAATTAATTTGGGAGAGCATTTCTTCTTTCCTCCAAGAATCAAAGTTGTGGATAGGGATAATGAGAGAGAGAGAGAGAGAGAGAGAGAGAGAGAGAGAGAGAGAGAGAGAGAGAAGTTGGACGATAATGCTGATAAAACTTGGGAAATTTAATTAAGTTAGTTAGTATTTGCACCAAGAGCTTTTGACCTCTGAATTTAGAGGGACACTGAATAATAAAATCATGCCCCATGTAGTGATTTTTTCAGTGAAGGAAATCCCTAACTAATCATCCGTAGGGTTATACGATTTAATTGTATTAATACAAGGAAAGGTGGTTTTTTCCTTTGTGGATAAAATGATAACTGGTTATTAAAAATCAATTGTAGAGGTCCAATTCCCTCATTTCATGTTCATATACAGACACAGTAGCTTACCACGAATATTGTAAAGCAGATAAACAAACATTAGTTGAAATGCCTATTCGCTAATAACCATTTATTAAAGTATCGCCTTCTACCTCACCAATTACATTGCCTGGAAAATAAAACAAACTATAATTCAAACATACAATATATTAGCTAATAACCGTCTGTTAAGTGTTTTGTTTTAATGGATATTACCACAATTCAGTTTTATATGCAATAAAAGTGTCGAAATTGCACATTGTATAATGAGCTCCATAACCATTACTGTAGGTTTATTACTGAATTTCATAGAAAATGATACTTTTTATATCAAGATTTATTATTACTATTATTAAAAGGGAATATATTAACCAGACCAATGGATCAAGCTCCACTCCCACAGAGCTGGCCCAAATAAATTCGGGTAGAGAAATACAATTTATATCGAAGATAATAAATTAATAAAACATATATTAAAAATATTAGAAAAAAAATAGATCATGAGATGAAAATATGTGATAACTAAAAATTTAAATTTTATCTATAAAAGCTATATTTCTTAAAAACGTTAAAACCGATGCAATGTCACAAAAACTTTTCTTACCAAAACATAAATTTCTCTGCGTTTTAACGGTCGCATATACAGAATATCCTTTGAGATGAAATGAAACATTTAATATCATACTATTATGGTTAAATTCTTGATCTTGCGAGGACAGGTAAATTTAAAGAAAGATAGAAAAAGACAAAGTTATACCTAAGCATTCATAAATCCAACTGAGCAATATATTCTGAAAACGTGTCGGTGAATCCTAACATCCAGCAGATAAATTATTCTGGTAAATGTGGCGCCAGATTTCGGATCTAGCAATATATACACTTGAAAATGATAAGCAACATCTATAATTTCTCTTCCCTTCACGACGCCCAACTCGTTTATGATATATTGCGTTTTCTGTCTTATTCCATTGAAAAGTAATTGAATCAATTATAGCTTGTGACACTTGTAACTATTGTTGCCTCTTCATCAGAAATTTATACGCATATATATATATATATATATATTTATATATATAGATATATATGTTAATATATATATATATATATATATATATGTTAATATATATATATATATATATATATATACATATATATATATATATATATATACATATATATATATATATATATACATATATATATATATATATATACATATATATATATATATATATACATATATTTATATATATATATATATATATACATATATATATATATATATATACATATATTATATATATATATATATGTTAATATATTTATATATATATATATATATATATATACATATATATATATATACATAATATATATATATATACATATATATATATATACATAATATATATATCTATATATATACATATATATATATATATATATTATATATATATATATATATATATATATTTATATTTTTTTTTTCATGCAAAAGAACTTATTACAAAACATGAAGTTTCTGATGCTCTGTAAAACTTGCAATATGTGTACACATTTCAAATTAGCCTTGAGCATCATATATTTTATTAAATTTTCACCCTAATGCTGCTATAAAAAGGTTAGTGTTATCTATTTTTTATAATTTTTTTGCTTCTAATATTTCATTTTAATATTTTACATGTACAAAGCTAGGGATGAAGTATCATAATGATTTCTAGTTCTTCGATGCATATCCCAATATTTCAAAGGTCTAGTTTCGTGTTTACCTCAAGATATCGAAAAGAATCCCAGATTATAAGAATATGTTTTATTTAGAACAAAAAAGATCACATTAAACCGCTGCTATTACACATGAATCTCAAAAGCACAGGAGCAATGATTCTAAATTTGGTCATAATTTATGAAGACAACGACTCGCATAAATCTTCAGAATTAGAGGCAGAAACAGAATTTATTGCAGTGATATGTTTGCAATGATGAAGATTTCGTACGAGGAAACGAGAAAAAATGTATAGTTTCAGCAACGATAATTAATTACGAAACCTAATTACATTGTGTGTGTGATTCAAGGACCCCTTTTTCATGTTGTTTTCCTTGATAGTATTGCGAGTAGATAGTAATTTCTACTTCATGTATTGTGAAGTCTTTAAAGTTCATATCAGTTCCGTCAGGCTATTATTATTATTATTATTATTATTATTATTATTATTATTATTATTATTATTATTATTATTATTATTATTATTATTGTAGCGAACGAAGTGAGTAATCTTATATGCGGAGATTGTTTTGAATATATCTCGCCCAACCCCAGGCTCAGTCCTTCCCTAAGGCCCCAGCCACACGAGCGAGCTCTGCTCGGTAAACTTTGCCTCTTTGCGAGAAATCGACCCTGGCTCTATAAAGAAACACCAGGTCCAAAATGATGGACCCTTGGACCAAAATGGAACCTTGCTCCAAAATGGACCACAGCTCCTTTAAGGACACCAGGTCCAAATGGAAGGTGGCTCCAAAACGGGCATAGTCTCCTTAAAAGATACCATGTACAAAATGGACCCTTGAAGCCTGTCGAACGCATTTATGCTGCTGTCCAAACGACGGTGGTTTGATAGTAAAAGACTGGCAGTGACTGACACAGGATCAAGTTGTGTAGGACAGCATGGATCAAAGGAAACGCAAGAAGAAAATTGCGCTGTCTATTGTTATAGCAATGTGTGCAAAGATGAAGGCAACAAAGCAGAAAAGGATGTGGTG
>NC_090750.1:27884485-27891985 GCF_036898095.1 Palaemon carinicauda | reverse complement strand
AACACTGAGATTACCAAACAATTCTTCTTCTCTCAAGGGGTTAACTACTGCTATGTATTGAGACGTTGTCGAGTGAAGACTTGTTATCGCAGTGCTTTGTCAAATTCTCGACTTGAGCAGTGTTTCAGCTTATATTTTCGTTTGTGAAAGCTTTGAGAATATTAGTTAGTCTTATGGAGAGACTAAAGTGAAAACTCAAAGTACACCATGGCTGGTTGACCCCTATGCGGATTTTTTGCGGGAAGAGAAAAAGAATGGATGAGATGTGACTGTAATAGATGCTACCACAAGAAGTCTGTGTTTACAGAGGCAAACACCAGTGATGAGGACTTTATTATTTGATATGGATTTGTCCACTCTGTGTAGATGAAGCCATTATGGCGAAGACAATTATATTAAAAATGGAGGAGGAATTGAAAATGAAAGACCTTTATATAAACGGACATGAAGAGGAAATCTCTGAATTAGAACGCTGAATTATGAAACTCACCATGAAAGCAGCAAATTCTATCCTCACCACTGATCTCACTGAGAAAGATGATAATGTAGTGATGAATATGAAATCAATATTGTTAACACTACAAACACTGGTGGACCCAAAATAAGAGAAAATGACATATGCTGACAAAGTTAAGAAACAAATCTACCAGTAATTAAAACATGTAAAGCATCAACTAAAATACTTAACAGAAAAAAGGAGGTCGAACATGCACTTAAAGACATTCCAATTCTTAATACGAGGTCACTTCAAATAGAAATGTTGCTGTAAATTTTACTGACAAAAATATCACACAAGGAAGCAGCAAACAAGACTCAAAACATAGTTGCCGACACAGAAACGGGGAAAATAGGAAAACTAAAACCCAAAATAATGATTTACAATGTATATAATGATAAGGATGAAGTAGTAAAGGCTTTGATTCAAATAAATCGTTGCCTGGACCATATCTAAAACATAGAAGAGAAGATTAGTCTGGTATTCAAAAAAACTGCTGCAGGTGGAACTACCCTATACTAGTTGAAATGTGATCCTGAAGTTCAAAAGGCTAGTCATGATAATGGTGACAAAGTTATGTTGCAATGGGGTACTTATAACATACGTGATAGGTACCATGTGGTCACATGCTACCACTGTCAGTAGTATAGACTATAGACCTTTTGAAAAAGTTTAAAACTAATGATAAAGTCTGCGGGAAATGTTCAGAAAAATGTTCCACAAAAAAATGCAGGACAAATTCGCAACAAGAAAAATATATAAACTGTACTAAGTTAGTAAAACCAAATGAACGCAGAGTGAATTCAAGAAATTTTAAAGCTTTATGATTTGGAATTGAAAAGAATAGCAGAAAATACTGGTCATGGATACTCAGAATGTCATAAAATGTGGCAAAGTAAATATGCAATCTGTTGGTAATAAACCTATAGAATTTCAAGAGTGATAAATGAGAGACTTTATTATAGATCAATCTCCTTTATATACAAAAGTTCAAGGAAACAAGAATTTTCATGTTAAAAAACAGACAATGTTACAGAGGAGAAACAAGACATGTTTTTTCAGGTTCTTTTTAGTGCGAGGGGAGAGCGAAGATACAAGCCAAAAATGAGCTATGTACGATCGTGCGACACACGGTTGGTACATGGCTCCCCCCCCCCTAAAAATGACCAGTATCACTCGCCTGCAACCTGCCGCAGACGGCTCTCCTCATGAGGTGGACCTACTTCATGCCCTTTGGGTAAGCCGTTTACCCAAACCTGTACGGGCTGCCATACCCAATGTCGATAGTTTACCCATAAAGGACTTGATGACCAAAGCCGATGCCCTTATGGACAGCCACTTCATGACCATCAAAACCTCCATCAACGCCTCCACTCGTGACGAAGAGGACACCCATTCAACTTCAACCGAAGCTGACGTGAACGCCGTAGGACACACACCCCTATGAATGCCGTAGGACATACTCGACTATGAATGCCGTAGGTCTATGAATGCCGTGGGACACACACGCCTATGAATGACATAGGCCTACGAATGCCGTAGGACACACACGCCTATGAATGCCGTAGGACACACTCACCTACCCCGTGACAAGCCAGAGCGGCAACAAAGCCAGCCATCATCCACCTCTCGCTCGCACCCCAACCGACGACTTCTACAGCCACTCACTGCTGCTAATCGGCGCAGTTTTTACTACTACCTCTCCAGATTCAGGGCACCTATTTAACATGTTCAGTATGTCATTTTTATAGGGGAGCCATGTACCAACCGTGTGTCACACGATCGTACAAACTTCATTTTGTGCTTGTATCTTCACTCTCCCCCCGCACTAAAAAGAACCTGAAATAACATGTCGGTTTTCTCATCGGTAACAGTGTAGACTTTTCAACATGAAAATTCTTGTTGATTGAGATTTTGTTTATAAAGGAGAGTGTTCTACAATAAACTCACTTAGTTGTTTTCAATCTTCCTTTGAATCACAATCTTCTCCTTCCACCGTCACAGAATACTTCATTCTTCCGTGTTCCTTTTCCAGAGATATGAGTTATTTCTTTAGCAAACTTTCTATTGTTATAGCGTTCACTGTACTCTACATATTTATCCTGGCTCATCTTTTTCCTTGATGTGTAACCTTTCTTTGGAGTTCTTTCTTTGACCAAATTAAACAAACACATGATTCCCAACTAAATCTGAGATTGATCTCCAATTTCAGCCAGTATCATAATTTCGTTGTCTATATAATAATCTCCCAAAGAAAAATTTAGTATTAAAATTGAAAATATAGTATAATATGAAAACTATTTATTTTGTCAAAGTAAAGCTACAGTATATACCACCTATCTTTGGTATTCTTGTTTGTGCAACTTTGTGCACTGATGTATCTATAGCATTCTATGAGAAATGTGTGTTGTTTTATTGTAAAACTAGATTATGCTACCCGTCATAAATGACGGCTATATATCTAGATAAATATGCCCACACGCACACAAACACATATTACACCCTCTCGTGGTATCCCTCTCACCAAGGTATGACTTCCCCCTATCCGTGTGACTGGGAAAGACCATGCAGTTATACGTCTGATAATGGAACCAAGCATGACCTCATATATATATATATATATATATATATATATATATATATATATATATATATATATATATATATATATATATATATATATATATATATATATATATATAAAACGGATTTTGAGCGAAGCGAAAAATCTATTTTTGAGTGAGATAGCCATGACGTCCTGATGGAAGGTTCCTTCAGTAGCTTCCTAGGGTATATTTAACTACAGGGATATTCCCAGAGAATTAAACTAAAGGTTATCACAGAATTCTAACTTCTGGTGCGAGTACCCTAAAGGTTTCCCTCTAGGATATCGTATATCAACAGGGGACGCATAGCTATCTGCACCCCAAATAGAGTTAACACTTCGATATGGAAAGGTGGAGAATTACTGGGGAGCCGTTCCACAGTTACACTCGTCCGTGGCTGCTTTTGGTACTCGAAACGTAAACAAACGGGCGCCATTCCAAGAAGTTGATGTGAAACGTTTTGAATAGGGGAGACCATGTTCCTTGAACCTGTCGTTGGTGGGAGTGACCTCCCCAACCCTCAAGTGAAGGGTCCGTGTGGATGTTGATCAATGGAGGCGGGTTTTGAAGAGGAATGGACCTTTTCAGGGCCTTTGCTTTCGACCACGACTTTAATAGTGAGCGAAGTCTGTTTGGAAGCCGTCTCTTGAGGTCTCTTCGAGCGATGGATGCGAAACGTCTCCAGACTCCCGCGGCATCCTTTAGCTGTTCGCGAAGCACTGGGTTTGTCACAGAGGCGAACTGTAGAGAGCCGAGAACTTTTTCCTGCTGTCGTCTTGAGATCCGTTTGGATTTCAGAAGTCTTCTGACAGTCCCTGCTATTTCCTTCCTTTTCTTCTGTGGAATGGAAAGGCAGTGTGACTGAAGATCCCAATGGATTCCCAACCATTGGAACTTCTGAGCTGGAGAGAGGTGAGATTTCTCGGTGTTTATCTTGAATCCCAGATGCTCTAGGAACTGGGTGACTTTGTTGCAGGCTCTTACACAATCTTCGGGCGATGTCGCCCAGACCAGCCAGTCGTCTAGGTAGGCCATCACTTGGACACCCTGAAGACGGAGTTGTTGGACGATGGCGTCTGCCAGCTTGGTGAAGATCTGTGGAGCCACGTTGAGCCCGAAGGGCATGGCCCTGAAGGCGTAACTTTTCCTTTGGAGTCGAAATCCTAGGTAGGAGGAAGCGTGATGATTCATTGGAACGTGCCAGTAGGCATCCGCCAGATCTATGGAGACCATGTAGGCCCTTTGAGGCAGAAGGGTCCTTATTTGTTGCAGAGTCAGCATCTTGAACTTGTTGTTCGCAATGAACTTGTGGAGAGGGGATAAGTCTAGAATGACTCTGAGTTTGTCGGAGTCCTTCTTGGGAACGTAAAACAGTCTCCCTTGGAACCTGGTTGACTTTACCCTCCTGATCACCTTCTTGTTCAAGAGTTCTAGGACATATTCTTCCAGAAGGGGGGTTGACTGTTGGAAGAATTTTTGGAAGGCCGGGGGTGCTTGAGTCCAGCTCCAGCCTAGTCCCTTCTTGACGATACTGTGTGCCCAGGGATCAAAGGTCCAACGATCCTGGAATTGGCGGAGTCTTCCTCCCACAGGAAGCACTTCATTGCTTCTGGTATCCCGAGGGTTTGCCACCTCGGCCGCTAGCTCCCCATCCTCCTCTGCCTCTGGAGGGGCGGCGAGACGAATCTCTGCCAGAACCTCTACTTGAGCCCCTACCTCTGGGACGAAAGGTAGTAGCGTTTTGCTCATACGCAGGGGTAAAGACCGGTGACTGCGACACCACTGGTTGGGGGACCAACTGAAAGGTCTGCTGTGGCTGTGTGGCCACTTGGGGAGTAGCGGTACCCGGAAACTGCCGTCTCTGTTGACGTTGCTGGGGTTTCGGCTTTTGAGATTTCCTCTTAGGTTGAGGGCCATCGTCCTGGGAGGAATTCCATTTTATTGACATGCCCCACCTGTGGAGAAGGTTCCTATTCTCCGTGGCAGCCTTGTCTGCAATCTCTTTCACCAGGGAGGAGGGAAAGAGATACTTACCCCAGATATTGGAGGAAATCAGCCTCCGGGGTTCGTGTTTCACCGTCGCGTTAGCAAACACGAATTCACGACAGGCTCTGCGAGCCCTAGTGAAGCTATATAGGTCCTTCGTCACCGTTGCCAAGTGCGATTTGGCTAGGACCATATAAAAGTCCGGGACTCTAGTATCCCCGGCCATAAGTTCTAGCTATACCTGGAGGGACAGCGATGCGGCAAGCCTCTCCTTCGTATCCTGTTCCCTACGAAGGAGGTGATCATTTAGCCTTGGGAGGTTCTCATTGAATTGACGACCGGCTACGTCAGGCTCTAACTTCCCCACCGTGAAGGTTGACTGTACGTCTTTCCAGTGCCTATCATCGGGAGGAACGGTAAGGGAGAAGGGTCTGCACTCCTCCAGTGCAGGGCAAGGTTTCCCTTCCTCCACTGCCTTTAAGACAGCTGTGAAGGCCTTTTCAATGAAGGGGAAAGTCGCAGCATTTGGCGCAACGAAGGTTGGATGCTTCTTACTAAGCGCCGGCATCAGGGAGTTGGTGAAACCCCTACTCTTCACTGCCTGGGCTAGCATAGCCTGGGCCTTCGCGAGATCGAACACGATAACCTCCTTCGGTTCGGTCTCCTCCTTTGAGGCTGGTTCTGACCTGAGCCGGACGTAACAGTCCGGATAAGCCTCGAAGTTCGGGAAGAATTCCACTTCTTCCAACAAGATAGAGCCAACCCTTTCACTGATGTACATCTTTCCAGTCGTGATTGGCATATGCTCGGCATATCTCCATGGGTTAGCTTCCCAGCAAGTGGGGAGGTCCTTAACCGAAATCCTTTTCGGTTGTTTAAGATTAACCAGAATAGTCCGGAATTGCTCCTGGGTTTCTCGTAGTTTTCTTTCCATGAGGGCTTCAAGCATCTTGAAGACCTCCTGAGTGGCCGATGGAAGAGGGTCCGGGGTGGCGGAAGTTGAAGGAACAGGTTCCTAGGACGGTGCAGGAGTCGCTGCGGGAGTAGGAGTGGGAGCGACCTCGGTCTCTGAATCAGGGTATTTCACCTGATCTTCCTCATAGTCGAATTCCTCGCCTATGAGGTTCTTCTCCGTCTCTTCTGACACTTCCGACATACGTTCCACGTTATCAGAATCCAAATGGCATTCATGCATGGACTGGTCCATGACAATATCAGGTTCCACCACGATCTGGACGGTGGGGATCTGATCATGGGTAACCACAGAGTCTTTGGATGCCTTTGGGAAAAGCAAGGCTCTCAAATCTTCGCTGGCGAGATACGGTCCGGAGGCGTTCTTCTGGAAGCCACGCACCCATTTGCGTAGCTTCTCTCGAGCGTTGTCCCTTGCCTCCGCAGAACGAGGATTGTCGAACGCTCGGCCAAACGACTCTTGCAGACTGTATAGTGCTGCGGGTCCCAGTATTTCAGGTCACCTTTCTTGGCGGCGCAGGGGGCGTGGATCCGGCACGCCTTGTGCCCGTAGAAGTCCGGGCGCTTCACTCCACAGAAGTTGCTTTCACACTTCATATACCCCTCCTGTAAAAGAAAGAGATCATGAATACATGGAAGGCATAAGAATGACTTACATTACTCTAAAATTAAGATAACTTAATCTAAAATTTTTAAGCATTAAAGTAATTCACAAGGTATTATAATGCCTGAGAATAATGAGCGGGAAAGGAAGTAGATAGACACATACTTGTGAATCCCGCCCAGTCGGTTACCGTAACATTATTAGTAGGCAATATCTTTTGTCAAAACGGAAATCCATATGGAAAAGCCGTGGTGGGTAGAAGCTAAGCCTCTAACAGAAATTGCCCACAAGGTGTAGCAGGGTCTGAGACCACTCAGATCCCTGGAGTAGAAGGGGAATAGGAGAACCCCTTATTAGATATAGGTTCCGGCAATCGGCTGCACTAAGACACACAGAGTATTCTGGAATATTGTAATGTGGAATCAAACAGCACAGCCACAGACTTATATGGTAAGACAATACCTATGTATAGAAGTGGCTAAGCCATCTGGCTGTAGTATGTGACTGTCGGCATGTTGTCGGCAGGTATGAGAAGGGGTGCATGTCCCTTAATGTCTTAGGAGGGTCACGGCTGATCGACGGCACGCCGGAGGCCGATCCTGCAGGGTGGAAGGCATCAAGACAGACACACTGAGCATCTAAAGTATAATACCATCGTGGTGACCGCTAGCACAGCGTGGGTCGCCGGCAGGAGGCGGCGGCTCCGGCAGCCGAAGGCTGACGTCCTGGTGAGCTTGGATCAATTCATAAGAGAGATATGTATATGGTTGTATACCTAGACCGCCGCCAATCAATGCCGGCACGCCGGTGGCCGGCTCCGAAGGTCGGCCAGCTGT
>NC_090750.1:27871985-27879485 GCF_036898095.1 Palaemon carinicauda | reverse complement strand
GATTGGCTCCGCCTGCCCAGTTTCAATGCTAAAGGGAAATCGATCAATCCTCCTGGGCGGCTTATCTACAATTGCAGTTACATCGGAATGATTATTGACAACGTCTCTTAACTGCTGGCTGAAATTCTGACGGACATAATTTTCGACCTTGCATAATCAAATTCTGAGTGCGTTTGTCTGTGCGGGCTGGAGTTGTGGCTCCCAACATCCCATTATAAGCAATTTCACATAACTCTAATTTACACACAGAATCACTTCCTAAAACAACTCTTTTATTTGACAAATTAACTATCGTTACATCAGCTCTGTTCTCTTTAATTTCTGTCAAGCCCTCTAATATCATAAGGGCCCAATTGTCATGGGGTTTAACAGCTACCTTGGTTCCTTCCACAAGAGGGCAACACGGGGTCACAGATATGCTCGTAAGGGTCTGGGGAGACAACACTTCTCCTCTCTCAGGTACAGCTGTTACCCTACTTAAATGTGTCTCCGAGCTAGCACACACTTACTGTCGCATGACTTTTTATCGGCAAAATGTACCCTCCTGCTTATACTGTTATTGTATCTTTTGCCTCCAAAATGCAAATATGATTATTAAAGATAAAATCAATTCCTAGAATAGCCTCGATTCCTGGAATTCCAAAGATGGGCAAGACAAAAAAATCATGTGTAAACTTCACAGACCCCATCCTTAATTTGACAATTGTTGTATGGTTTATATGTTGTTTATTTCCTCCTGGCGTGTCAAGAACATTAGATGCCGCTGGCTGTAGTGGATTTGAGGAGAATTATTTTTCAATCAATGAAACACTGGCTCCTGTGTCGATCAGCGCTCGCATGGATTTATCTTGCAGGTCTATCCTAACTGCTAACATTCCTAGACGGCCATTACGAGATATGGAGTACGGGCTAATAACCTTAGCTGCAATGCCACTGGCCCCTAGTGCTGCGGTGTTGAGGTTGGGGGTATCAATGGAGGTCCCAGTGCCTGCTCTGTCACGTCTGTCGTCAGTGCTTCCTCGGCTACTGCCTGTAATGTCATGTGGGGGGGGGGAATCAAACTCCCTCGTCTCCCCCTTCCTCTGTTTCCTTTTCCTTGGATGCTGGGCAGGGGGAGGAGTGGGTGCGCCACAGCCAGCCCACCCTGGGCGTTTTTTGCTGAGCACTCTCGAGATAAATGACTCTAGGCCTGACAAGTGTAACAGTGGGGGGATCTTTGGGTGGGCACTCCATTCGTCGGTGCCCATCACCCCACACTGCAAACATTTGATTTGCTGATTGCATTCTCCTCTACCCCCCTTCAGGGGTTGACTGCCTCTCATGGCTGCCAATCTCTCGGAATCGGGCCCGTTATTCTCAGTCGTTTTTTCTTCTGGCAAACTGTGTTAAATGTTTTGTATCACACTCACTATGTGTGCTAATAAGCCATTGTCATCGACCAAATAAACACATTTAAACGGGTTTACCAATCTGCGAATATGTTTACGGGCAATTGCCTTTTTATCACCCTCTGGTAGATTGGCACTCCGGGTAGCAAATGAATCACAATCCCGAAAAATGCGAGTTGCAAAATTAAGAACGGATTCACCTTCCCGTATTTTGGGTTTATAATTTTCTCGCATCAGGCAAGGCATACTTCTCAATAAAATGTCATCTTATTTCAATATAACTACTTAAACTGTCTTGCAGCCAACACATTACCTCCATTGCCGGAGCATCTTTCAGCAATCTAATTACTTGAATAGCTTTTTCTCTTTCCAAACACCCATACATAGCTACTTCAAAGTCTCTCAAAAACACCTCAATCGATTGAAACCCTTTGTTAGGTCGTTGATCATCAAAAGGCCTAACACTTGCCTAGAGTTCTGGCAACTTTCGAACTACAATTTGCGTATCTTCGCTCAGCTGTGCATATGTACTTTCACTTGTGTGCATTTGTACTTCGTTCACGTACGTCGGATATGCTGTGGTTGTGCGCCGCTCCTGTCCACGTTCCATCAACAGTCTATTCATTAATTGTTGTAAGTTATCTAGCTTATTTTCCAATTCTTGAATTCTAATTTCCTATCTATATTCTTCATCGGCTCCTTCATTGTCATCTCCTGTTGCAGCAGCGTCTGCTATGCTAGTCCTTGTGTATCTAGGCATCTTGAACTTTTATTTTACCGGTTCAAAGAACAACTTCACTCACCACATACACAAAAGATATATATTTTACACCTGACACTAATATGACCCATGTGGACGGATAATGAGACGCAGAATATTTTTTTTCTTCTTTTATGACAAAAGGTTTGTTGGTAAGTACACTGTACACAACCACCATCTCAGGTGAGGGACTTGTCAACTCGAGCGCCCACTGACAACTAACTCTCCCTTTGCTACAAAATGCAACCTTTGCAATAATAAGCAGAGACAAGACATAGATTTTTGTGGAATACTCATGAATATTGAGTTTATTTACCACGTCGTAGAAGACATCTATACATACATGAATTTGGATATATATGTGTGTATATATATATATATATATATATATATATATATATATATATATATATATATATATATATATATATATATATATATATATATATATATATATATGGTTCCATGTCTGGGAACTAAACATATGATATGATATTATATATATTATGACTGGTAAGCTATACAACCTCTTGATTTCCAAACTCACCTGTTTGCCTTTACATTAAATCTGTTACACTTGGAAATATTAATACCCAAACACTGACACAGTTATATAACTCCCAGACAGCAATATATAAAACACTGAATTTCCAAACTGGGTAATTATTCTTATGACATATTCAAACAACTCTTACTATGGTTCTTCAACAGGATACAAGCGAATACTAATTCAAACACTGGTGAATGGAATAATATACTATTTACAAAAATAAGTATGTTCTATAAGATTTATAATACTTTGAAAAGAATTTACATAAGACAAATGAATCACTCGAAATATTAAGTCTGAATAAAACATAGATTAAGACAAAAATATTATGATCTGAAAATTATATAGTTACTTGACTTAAAATATTAAATCTGAATAAACCTTAGACTAAGACAAACAAAATAGTACTTATAAAAATGATAAAATCACTTGTTTCACTTAAGATTAAATCTGAATACAATATTTAAGTTTGACACTTATTGAAAATAGAAAACCAGATTATGATACAACTGCCTTTCACCTTAATACAGCGCCATTCAAAAATACTCTAAGAGAATTTTCATAAATACTCACTATGTTTACAAAAACTCGTCACACCAAAACTTTGATATGTCACTGAACACTTTTTTTAAAACAATACATTGAGCTACTTATGAGAGAGAGAGAGAGAGAGAGAGAGAGAGAGAGAGAG
The DNA here is from genome assembly GCF_036898095.1 of Palaemon carinicauda. Taxonomy (NCBI): domain Eukaryota; kingdom Metazoa; phylum Arthropoda; class Malacostraca; order Decapoda; family Palaemonidae; genus Palaemon; species Palaemon carinicauda. The sequence continues at coordinate 27,876,096 of NC_090750.1, read as the reverse complement.
AGAGAGAGAGAGAGAGAGAGTGAGAGAGAGAGAAGATTATGGCTTAAGGGCTTTGTTTCTCTATCGCATGTATGTAACCCTGGGGTTGCCTTTATATGAAACTTTGCTACTTCCAGAGTATTCCAGGTCCTAGTTCTGGTAGCATGTGAGGTTGGCCTGAGGGCATCAGAGTTATCAACTATAGCACTCTCGAATGCTTACTCACGCAAAGCGAGACGGTTCTCTCTAAGCTAGCTTCCCCCATCCTTTGTTCCCAAAATAGAAAAGATAACATCCTAACACCAGGATTTTCGGGACATTTCCAAAGCACATGGCACAAAATGAGAATTGTGTATTTTCTCACAAACATGACACAATATCTCATAAAAATATAAAAGAACATTTCTTGAGCCCTTGTTTCTATCTTGCATGGTCACATAACAATCTCAAACAGATTACTTAAGACTTCTTAACCAAATACGTCAAAATAAAAGTAAATTTTTAAAAGTAATGTAAATTTACTTATACTGGCTTGAATAAAGAATACAATGAAATTAACGACAAAAGTCTACCGAAATTTACATACAAATCTCAAACCTACATAAGAGGAACTCATCTTAAGAGCTGGCTAACCTCTTCAATGCACAAATGAAAACATAAATAAAATCATTTATACGCTACTGTATTTACTCTATACTAAACCAGCTTTGTAAGATAGCTCCTCCAAAAAAAATCATTTATTCCCGGTCTGAATTCATCGATTCAGCCCGAGATAAATAATCTGCAAACTCGTTATCTTTACCTGATATGTGCTTTACATCAATACAATACGGTTGGAAGCAAAATTACCACCTAGTTAACCTTTGATTATCATTTTCCATCTTATTCACAAAGGTTAATGGATTATGATCCGAATACACTAATCTCTTCATTATGTGGTCGATCTATGTAAATTGAAAACTTGTTTATCGCTGTGACCAGCGCCATCAGATTCGTTCCAACTGATAAGTCAACTCATTGCTGCTTCTTCAGCTTCGAAGACATAGAACAAACAGAGTGAAGAATTCCTTCCTTATCTTCTTGCAATAAGACAGCTTCAATCCCGGTATACGACGCATCCACTTGGATAAGGATTTTCTTGTTTAAATCCGGTACTTGAAGTACCTATTTCGAAGTTAATATGGCCTTTATCCTGTCGAAGGGTTCCTGGCACTTGCTGGTTCATACAAATTTCATTTGGGTCTAATCAAACCCATCAAGGGAGCGACTACAGCAAAAACATCGGTAGACTCCTGCCATCCATGAAAGGCATTTTAACTGGTTCCTCGTTTTGGGGGGTGATGCTTTCCTTATTCCTTTGACGTTAGTGGCTACCAGGCCGATTAGTCCTCATCCTACTTCAAATCCCAAGTACCGAACAGTTGCCTCTCCAATTCGCTCTTCTCTAGGTTAATCGTCAGGTAAGCTCCTCACATCTTTTAAATACATTCTTCAGAATTCGGAGATGTTCTTCCCACGTTGATAAATATACAACAATATCGTTGAGATATATGCCTACTCCTTCTATCAATCGTAAAAGATTATCCATCACACGTTGAAAAGTAGTGGGGGCGTTCATTAGACCATGGCATGACAGTCTATTGATATAACCTAAACGGGGTTATAAAAGCTGATAACAATTTTGAGTTGTCGTCAAAAGGAATTGGATAATAACCTTTTAACAAATTGATCTTGGAGACGAACTTCGCTTGTCAGATATTGTCGAGTAGTTGGTCGATGGTCGCTAATGGATAATGATCAGCCTCACTGATCGAGTTCAACTTTCAGTAGTCCATACAAATCCTAAAACATATGTTCGGTTTTTTCACAAGCAAGCATCGAGACCTGTTGGGGCTAGAACTTTGTTCGGCTTATCCGTTTTGTAACAAATAGTCCACTTCTTTTCTCACGACTTCTCGGTGATACGGCGATAGTCGATAGGCACGTTTATATAACTTTTCCATTGTTTTGAGGTGTATCTCATGCTTCGTTAGGATGGTTTGTTTCGGGATATCCGAGCCAATTTCAGAGATACTTCTAACTTCTAATTAATCGACCTAGTTCCTCTTGTTTCTCCTGGGTCAAAAGAGGTAATATCTCTCTAAAATTCCGAATGATAGACGAAGTATTCACTTTGCTTACTGCCCCTACCTAATATCAGTCGTCGTCCTCCGCGGATGACATGGTGTGCGCCATACACACTTGAGAAGCTTCCATCTCGTTTTCACATAAGTAGGGTTTCAGTAGGTTAACATGTACTTTCCTCTGACTTTTCCTTCTTCCTGAGGTTTTGATAATTTAGGTTAGGTCACTGATCGTCTCCAAAATCTTGAATGGTCCTTGGCACTTGTTGGTGAGTGGTAATCTCCTTATCGGCAGGAAAACTAATACCTGTTGTCCTATCGAAAACTGTCTGTCCTTACTTTTCATATTAAACATTTTCTTCATTTTTCCTTGATTCATCTTAAGGTTTTCTAGGGAAAAAGTCCTTATCTCGCCGATCCTTTTCCTCAAATTCTTGACATATTCTCCATCCTATTCCTCTCGGTCCTTCAATATTTCTGCTAACATTTTAATTGGTCCTCGCATTTCTCGTCCAAATACCATTTCGTTTGGGCTACATCCCATGCTTTCTTGATAAGCATTACACGCTTGAATAACATCAATGTTAGTCCAGTGTCTCATTCATTCCCTATGTCATGGCAGAAATTCGTTACCATACTTTTCAGAATTTGATGAAACCTCTCTAATGTACTTGGGTCTCTGGATGATAAGCAGTTGATAGGTGTTGTTTCACATCCAACAGTTTTATTACGTCCTCAAATAATTTTTACATGAAATTCGTTCCTCGGTCACTTTGAATGATCTGCAGAATACCAAACATAGTGCTTCTCGGTATCTTGTCATTGGACACATCAAGGTTAACATATATTCGTTACCTCTTTTCGAACATGGCAAAGGTCCTACAATGGCGATCATTACCTTACTGAAGGGTTCTCCTTGCACTTTTATCAGGTGTAAGGGAGCATTTTAAATGTACTCATTCGGCTTTCCGGCCACATGACATACGTGACATGCACGGCAAAACTATCTCACATCCTTATGTCGGCCAGGCCCAAAAAAAATTTTTGATAATCTTCTTCGTCGTCTTCCGTCTCCCCATATGTCCTGTCTCGTGCGCTACAGCGATCACTTGTCTTCTTAACAGTGCAGGAATTAATATCTGACGATACATCACCCATTCGGCATTTCAAGGGATATCAGGGTGGTCTATGCTTTCGCATAAACAACCCATCCTATAACAGTTCGGAGAATGTTGTGACTCCGTCTCGTCCACCACACGGTACAATAGCTCTGTTAATGTTGCATCGTTCCGTTGCAATCCTATCAGCCTTTTCCTACTCACTTTTCCTACTTCTAACATTGAGTTTTCAATTTCTTCTAGGTCCATTTCTTTTTTGTCATCTTATCCAATCATCAGTCGTTTCTCTTCGCTAGGGCTTACTCAGGAGTTCTCCTCTTAAATAACATCAAGGGAATCCTCTTCTTCAGAAAACAAATCCTCCAAGTTCATCGCTCCTTCAATTTCTTTTTCGTCTCTAGCAGCCACTTTCTTCGTCATACTCCTAGTCATCACACAACTAGAAAACATATACGGGTAATCCTTCTCGAGTTCGGTCGTAAAGCTATACTTCAATGATTTCTCTGTTACAATGTGACATGACACAAATCACGCTCCACCAAACTCAATACCCAGCAGGACGTCTACTTGTTCGAGAGCCAATGAATCCTTCACCATAAAGTCCAAATTACCTGTCACTAACTCGCATGATAGTTTCAAACGGCAAATAAGGGTAACTTCTTCACCTTCTATTCCTTTCAAAATAACTGAGTCTCCTGTAAGAGACTGTTCCACCAACAGGTATACTCTTGTACCACCACACTATGGTTATAACCTGTATCGCACAATATCCTGACCGGGGTTCGCTCATACCTTCATAAATATATGGTTTAAAGGTATCCATGCTGTTTGGGTTTGTCCAGTCCGTAGTGTAAACGTTGGCTGGTTTATTTTCCTCTTCGACCTTTCCCG
>NC_090750.1:27761985-27769485 GCF_036898095.1 Palaemon carinicauda | reverse complement strand
AATAATAATAATAATAATAATAATAATAATAATAATAATAATAATAATAATAATAATAATAATAATAATAATAATAATAATAATAATAATAATAATAATAATAATAATTGTGGCGGGATGTTTAAAAAACAAGCCCCACACCCTGAATCACACCTACAGACAATTGTCTCAACAAAACAAACTTTCCCCTTACGTTATCTATACCAGACTCTTTAACAGAAGGAAAAAAAACTAAACATAACCTTAAAACTATATTTATGAATACCAAAACAATCACTTAATACTAAAAAATCACCAACCATATTCCATAACCAAAAAAATCACACTTAGCACTACAATCTTAACTTACTATATATAGAAAACACATTCTAATAACCATATGGAAAACAAAACTTAAAGCTAAAAAATCCCTTCTCCTCCAAACATAAACGTAAATTATATATATATTTCTGAGTGGACACCTTCGTCCACACAAGGGCCAACAGTCTTTAATTGCCCCAAAACGAGAACTTTATAGCAACCGCGACACTGACAAATGTCAACACAACTGCATTAATTAATTATGGGTCATGAGCGTTGTCATCATAATCATCATCATCATACGTAGTCTTGTTCAACAGGCCAGGTCATCAACGCTTGGTCAATCCGAATGAGCAGTCTAACACAATTGATTACAGGCCAGGTCATCAACAATTATCCAAATCCAAGCAGTCGTATCAAATTCCTTAAACAAGCCAGGTCGTCAACAATCACATTCATATAAATCTCTCCCCAAAGGAGGAATCGCAGCTTTGAAAATCAAAAAAACACTTCCACGCTGGTCGAAAATATATAAATAGTTATCCAGCACTCACACAACTGCCTTAAGCTGCAGTCAAATAAAAAAAGCATTCGCTCCGAAACATTCACCACTGTCGTAACCTAACTAAAAAAATGTAAACAAACAATCTCATTTGTACCAACAGTCTTTCTCACCACCAACGATCATTCTCTAACTACCACTTGCTCTTCGGCGCGCACCGCAGTCACACAAACACACAAACACACAAACACACACACTCTCGCTCGATCTAGCAAAACTAAAGCAAATGAAATTCTCTCTCTCTCTCTCTCTCTCTCTCTCTCTCTCTCTCTCTCTCTCTCTCTCTCTCTCTCTCTCTCTCTCTCTCTCTCTGGATTTGGCAAAGAACAAAAAGAATTAAAATACAGCAAAAATAAATCCTCCACATTCCTCCCCCCTTACTTTGCCAAATCCTACTCACACAAAACTTACAATATTTTTTTCATTACCCAGTCGCAGTCGGGAACGGGACCTCTACTCCGAGTAACTGGGCCTCCATATACTCTCTCATTCACTTCTTCCTTATCACAATCATTCGCTACATTAACACTATTCCTATCTAAATCCCTATCATCTAATATATCATGTACAATCATATCTACTTCGTTTTCATCTGGCCCTATAATTACACTCATTTCTGTAAACAGTTCATCCATTTCATCAAAAACATTCTCAACTTTAGTAAAAGATTCATTCATACTACTAATCATTCTCCTATCTCTCACTCTCGCATTCGTCATCCTTTCTTTTACATCACCTAAGGAAAAGCCACACACACTATAGGTATCATTCATACTCAGCCATGATTCATCTGTATTAACACATTTATCTTCCATACACACTTGCACATTTACACCCTTGTCATACTTATTTCTATTCTCACTTTTACTTATAAAATTTCCCCTTCTTTCATCTTTACTTAAAGCTCTTGTATTCTTCCTTTTCTTATATTCTACTAACACTAACTGTTTACCTTCCAGACCTAAGTCCTCATACATACTAGGTTCACCCTTGTTCCTTTTCAACCATTTACTCATCCCATTCTCTTGGATATACTCAGGTACCTCTTTCCATTTACGCAACTGGTTGTGGTGGGCCCTAATTTTTTCCCCAATACCACCCACACACAACTTACCCAAAACGTAACTTAATCCGCTCGAACCAACTTCTAACACCTCATAGGGACCTTCAAATTTATCACGCACCTTATTTACATTCATTCTACCCTTTTCAATTACTTCTTTCATCACTCTTTCACCAACTTTAAAGCTTTCAAACCTCTTATTTGCTCTCCTCCACACATCTCTATCATCCTCCGACACACCCAACCTCGGTCTTATTATTTTTTCAAAATTTAACACAAACTTACATGGAAACATACCCGTACTCTTATGCACTGTTGCATTGTAAGCCCACAACGCTCTACCAACATACAAATCCCAATCATTACCACATGTACTCATCATTCGCAAAATTTCAGTTAATGTTCTTACAGTCCTTTCAGCCAACCCATTCGCACTTGGCATATAAGGAGTCGAATACACATGTTCAATACCCCATTCTCTTAACATCTGCTCAAACTCCCATCCAACAAACTCAGGGCCATTATCACTTAACATTCTCACAGGCTTACACACACACATCGGCAACATCACTTGACCAACCATTCTTGCAATAGTCTCACTCCGTTTATCCTTGATGGGTATTGCATAGGTAAATTTACTCATGTGATCAACCATAACAATCATTCCCACATGTCTTCTCGCAGTCACAGGCAACGAAACACAATCAATCACAAACATCTCAAATGGTTCTTTCATACGTAATCTCAAAACAGGCGGATTAGCATGCACTCTCTGATACTTCCCTTTCTGGCAATCTTCACACGTAGTCGCTACATCCTTACATATCTGACTCAACCCAGGTGTAAACAATCTCTCACGCATGCATTCCCATGATTTATTCTTACCCATATGCCCATATCTGTCATGCACTAACATACACATACTTACTGCTGCATGCATTGGAAACACAGGAACATATATATCTTCATCCATTCCTTTATGTAGAAAATAAACAATATTCTTACACACAATAAGTCTCTTACTAACTTTCTTATACACCTCTAAATCAGACGGCCATTCTTCTATCTCAATACTATTCAACATACATTCACGTAACCTTTTAATTTCCTCACATTCATCTTGCATTTCTTCCACCTCCTCTTTAGTCAGTAGATCATCCTCACTCCTCGTAATATCAACCATGCCAACAAAATTCGCCATAAATACACTATTATCTTCTATCACAACTACTTCACATCCATTCTTCAGAAGCAAACCACTACCAATATCAACTGATAAATCATGCAATCTTAAAAAGTCAATTCCTATCAAAAAACAACTAGGCATCTCATTCTCTCCCATTACAATAAAATTATGTTCCACCTCCATACTTCCCAGTTTTACTTTCAAACGCACTTCTTCCCAAACTAGCAAACTTCCTTTACCTATCCTATGAATTCTCACACTCGTACATTGCCGTTTCACTTCCCAATTGTACCGCTCTATTTCCTTGATAACAGACATATTCACTAATGACACTTGCGCGCCTGTATCAATTAAACTACAGTATTCATTCTCATTTATACCCACATACGTCATCATTCTTCCTTTTACACCATGCATACAAATGTTTACTCTCCTATCAATAGGGTCATCCTTATCACACCCATGGTCATCTTCGCTATCTTCTATGCTCATACCACTCTGATTCAAATCACTCGGACAATCCTCCTTCTTACTCAACAACTTGCAACATCTTTCATTACATTGTAACCTCAATATATACTCCCTTTCAGTCTCTTTATTTGCTCGGTACTGCATCGGACGATTCCACCCAAAATACAAATAAACAGTGACACCATATAACATACTTACTACCAACAATACTTTTGATAACAATTCACCCTCAAGCATACTATCCTCCTCCTTATATGCCATTTCTTTCGATACTTCATTCCTAACACTCATTCTAAGCTCATCTATACTAGCAGGTATATCCCTATTCAAACCCTTCAATTTAACCTTATTTAACCCACACAAAATACATTTATACACCATGTCATCCCCTTCAAAACTTTGTACCACCATTAAATCTTCCGGCAACCTTTCAAAATTACTATCATTCTCGCTACTCTCTTCTATCTTACCATGCATTCTTGACATCGCATCTGCTATCACGTTCTTACTCCCAGGTACATATTCTAGCTTAAAGTCAAATTCATTTAAATCCTCTATTGTCCTCGCAACTCTAGCATTCACAGACTCTTTCCTAATCATGTACACTAGGGGCTGATGGTCAGTACGCACAATAAATTTCACACCATACAAAAATACCTTCAACGCTTTCACGCAAAACCTTATCGCAGCCAACTCCCTTTCAATCGTGGAATACTTTCGCTCAGCCTTATTAAATGCTTTACTTACATATGCTATCACTCTCAACTGTTCATCTCCATTTATTCTTTGCATTTGAACCAAGCAACCACCCATACTAATCCCACTAGCATCCGTATATAACTCTAGCATACTCGCATGTTCACTATAATCGGGAAAGGCCAAAGTGATGTCTCTCGCAGCCTCTTCTTTCAAGTTTTCAAATGCTTCAATCATACGCTCATCCCATTTCAGTCTCGTACTATTTCTCTTACCTGTCCACTCATTCAAAGGCTTCCCTATACCCGAACAATCTCCGACAAACTTCCGACCAAATTCAATTAACCCAAGAAAACCTCTCAACTCTCGCACCGTATGAGGACGTGGAAACTCTCTCACCTTACTCACAAACTTTTCACTCTTTCTTATACCCGATTCACTCACCACATGCCCAAGAAATTCCACCTCCCCGGCCAACCATGTACACTTTTCAAGCTTAACTTTCACACCAACTTCTATCAACCGTTCTAATACTGCTCCAAGCAACTGCGTGTGTTCCTCAACTGTCTCACTAGCAATCAAAATATCATCAATAAAAACAGTCACCTTCTGTCTATCAAACCCAGCCAAAACTACATTCATCGCCCTCTGGAAGGCAGCAGGCGCATTAGCAAGGCCAAAACTTAATCTTTTAAACTGAAAATGACAATTTCTACTTGAAAATGCCGTAATGGGCCTGCTCCCCTCTGCCAGAGGCATCTGGTAATAGCCCCTAACTAAATCTAACTTTGTAAAAACTTTCATACCATGCATCTTATACACACAGTCAGACACTACATTCATCGGAAAACGTTCTTTAACAGTTACTTCATTCACCTTCCTATAATCAATACACATCCGTAAACTTCCATCCGGCTTTCTTACAGGTACAATAGGGCTATTCCAGGCACTCTCACTCCTTTCTATTACACCCATTTGCTCTAACTCCTGGCACTGCTCTTCTATTTCTCTGGCAATAGGCGGAGAAAAATGTCGGGGACGCTGATATATGGGGGTATCATTACTAAGAACTATCCTAAATTCAGGCAGCTTTGATCCCCCACAATCCTCGTCTCCGCGACTCAAAACTCTCCGTCTATCCCATAACATCCTATACAATTGTTCCCTTTCTCCCTCACTTATATTCTCATCTACATTAATTCTTTCTTTCAAACTTTCATAGTCCCAATCGTCATCTGGCTTTATCTTACCCGTCATAACACGTCTCAATTTAACATACCTTTCATCCTCTACATTGACCAACGTATACATACATCCCATACAATCACCCTCACGTATACCCCGTATTCTCTTCCTCCTTACAGTCGGCGACAAGCTCACATACACCTTCGGCTCCTGCAAATTCAAAATACCATCATACACATGCACACTTGTTTTCACCAAATTACTTGCTTCCGAACCTTCCACTACATATTCACAATTGTCACTATTGGCAATTCCCAGACTATTCGGCCATGCAACTTTTACACTGACAACCTCACTCACATCTTTAGACAATTTAACATTTTCTTTTGCTATTAACGGCACACCTTTCCATACCTTCGTACATACACTATCATCTTCATTCAAATAAAATTCCCCACAAAATTTACCCTTAACTTTCATCTCTATCATATTTACACTAGGATGTACAATCATACCGCATTTTTTCAAGAAGTTATAACCTAACAACACATCGTATTTGTCATTTACTCCCTCAAACACATAAAAATCATTATCTTCCATCATCAGTCCCCCAATCATAACATTTTCTCGTAACTTTCCTTGCACAGACATACTTAAATTACCGATACCTTTCACTTCACCTTTACACCCCCTAAATTCACACACATCCCTTACCTTATCGTATGCATTCCTAAACATTAAATTGACACCACAACCAGTATCAATCAGACCAACTAGCTCTATTCCATTAAAATTTACTTTTGCACTCATGCAGTCATAAGCTCTTTCGCCCATCACGTCTTCATGTAGTAAACCTTCACGAACATGCATCACATTCACTCCGCACACACTCGAGGACTCACCCAGCTGAACCCTCTTACACTCTAGTTTCCCGAACATCCTGGCTGATTTACTCCCTTCTTCCTACATACCCTAGCTACATGCCCATCTGCACCACATTCAGTACACTTACCCCGTGGCTCCTTGCACATTCTAGCATAATGACCATCCTTACCACAATTACCGCAAATCACATTTGTACGATTACTCCGACATCCACTCGCTATGTGCCCTGTCATACCACACCGATAACATTTTACCCCTTTCTCTTTCGTGCACTCGCTAATTCTATGCCCTACCTCACCACATCCAAAACAAGCACCAAGAGCCCATCTACATTCATTTTTCTTATGTCCTACATTCCCACATCTATAACACTTCTCTTCACGGATACAACTACCTGACCTACCTTGCGGCGCACTAGCGCTCCTATCCCTCCAAACCTGATTCCCTTGCCTAAACCCTTCATTTGTCCTTACAGGTATTCCCACATTACTCGCCCTAACACTCCTATCTACTACACTATCCGCTACCCTCATCGGTCCTCTCATAACAGCATCTCTAAAACTAACAAATTCTGGCACACTTTCCTCCATTCCAGTTCTTACACTCACAGATTTACTTTCTTTCATACATCTATCCAACTCGTAATCCTCAACTATCTCTAAAATATCATCCCATGTCAATCTTTCTTTCGTCCACCTCATTTTCTCCTTCCGTTTCAAATTAACAAACTCAGCCACATTCTCGGGTACAGTAGCCAAAAACTTCTTCATTAACTCCTTATTCTCATTTATACCTTCATCCCCATACTTCTTCCTAGCTAAAGTTTCCAACCTACATACGTACATTGATATCGCTTCTCCTGCATTCATCCTTGCCTCATCAAAATCATTCTTACGCTTATACTTAACACTCCCTTTCATACGTTTTACCTGCTCAATTATTCTCGTTTTCACACTTTCATAATCAACGTCCCCTACACTCATTATCACTCCATACATCGTCAACAAATACCCAGTCAAATATTCTCCTAACTCCCTAGCCCAAACTCTTTTACTATCACCATACTTATCCTGACAATACCTCTCATACTCCTTGAAAAAATCATATACATCCCTACTGCTATGCTCATTGAACCTTTCATACCGAGGTACC
>NC_090750.1:27698347-27718347 GCF_036898095.1 Palaemon carinicauda | reverse complement strand
GCATACCTTGTAGGCCTAGCGAGACAGAGAGACAGTATGGAAAAAAAGGGCTATCCTTTACTGTAACTATATACAGTAATTAAGGAAGAAAAGTCTAATAGACTACCTTTTTACCGAAAGGAGGTTCTAATAGAAGGGGAGAATGTAACATTCAGGCTTCTATATAGCTACAGTACTGTTGCCAGCAACCCGCCGACAGTACTGATACAGTCGGTGCGCCGCGTTGCCGGCCCTGCCGACAGCATACAGGCAACAGCACCCAAAGCTACAGTCCAAGGGAGGACTGAGAACCTCGGGGACGGAAGGGACTAACCACTCACAGCCGTCATTGGCGCCACTGCCGTAAAGGCCGGCAACTGGTGACAGTCCATAATTGTCGGCAGCTATCTTGGTTGCCTGCCAGGCCGGCAAAAAGGGGCTCTCATGCCGACAACTGCTGGCCACGACGGCAGCCGCCGACAGTCCGTGACTGTCGGCAGCCATCTTGGTTGTCGGCCAGGCCGGCAAAAAGGGCTATCATGCCAACAACTGCCGGCCGGCAAAGTCGGCAGCTGCCGACAGTCCATGACTGTGGGCAGGACTATCGGCAGCCATCTTGGTTGCCGGCCAGGCCGGCAGTGTCGGCCAGGCTGGCAGGCGGCAGTATGCCCTGCCGTCAGCCCGGATGAGAGAGGTAGTCTGGCTGCATCCAGCACTCTACCGTTAAGGAAAGAATGCAGGATGTCAGCCTAAGAGGTAATGAATAAACCATTAAAAAGGGGTGAGGGGAAGGGGAAAAGGGTCCTGTAACAATTGTGAAAGGAACTGTCAAACTTGACAGTCCTAGCACCTATAAAAGGAACTCTGTTTCTGTAAGGTATCGACAGAATCCGGCTACTAGGATAGACTCAGTTCTCCAACCCAGAGACTGCCGACACAGTAAGGGGAGGGGGCGACACTACGCCTCCTCCCACAAAGAGAAACAGGATTCCAGTGCCACGTTATCTTAGGCTAAAAGGTATTACTTTCAGCCCAAGGAACTGTGGCACAGGACAAGTCTTTAGTCGCAAGGAGAAATGGTATACTACCAAAACCAAAGCGACTATGGAGGGCTAACCTCCATTGTCGGTAACCTTATCGGCAGGGGAGTAAAGGTATCCCTCAACCAACTCACCCTGTCGAAAGGTCAACGACATAAGACTAAATACTCTGAGATTCTGACCAAATCCCAAAACCTGCTGGTATATCCACAACCAAAGGTTAAGGGGATAGGCAGAAACCAAACCCCAGGACAGCCATGTCTGAATAATATTCAGGCACGGCCCTAAGGGTTGTAGTCTGGGACTACACTCAGAGGGAAAGGGACTACCTTTAAGTCTCCGAAGAGACGTGAGAAGTTCCATAACATTACAGGAGGTATCAGTCTCCAATGGAATGAAAACAAAACACAAAGGTAATCGGGGAATGTTGAACGTATAGACAGTGTCTAGGTTAGCCTAACTAAGCTAGACGAGTTCTTGGTTACCTAAATCACCGAAACTCTAACTATACGATCTACAGAGGAAAAAGAAAAAGTTATGCATATAATCACGTCTTCACAAGACTACGCCTAAATAGCTAATTAATTACGAGAATTAAATAAGGCTACTTAAAACTGGAAGTCGTTCCGCTAACTAAATAACGCATGCCTAAGAACGACAGCTCCCATGGCGCCTCCAGTAATGACCTAGCTCTATAAACATAATAAATACTCAATATCATTAAGAAACAAGAGCTGAAACATATTCAAAGTAAAGACCGATACTCAACTTTCCGAAGGCGGAAGAAGATGAAGTGAAATAATAATCCTTTAACCGATCGAAATAAATTTGATCCCGGAAAATACCACCGAGCGAAATCGCTACAAATAAAGGGCCACTATTGTGGGAATGGCGTTGTTGTACTATCGATAGTAGTAGGGAACGGGGATGGCCTTTGAAGGGCCCCCCTTTTTATTTTTGCCACACCTCCTCGAACGTAAACTCTATCTGGGGTGCAGATTGCTATGAGGTGTGCCATTACGTCCATTACGTCCTTACGCAATATCCCTTCTTAGAATGTTAAAGGATGTTCGCTCCAGGAGTTAGAATTCTGGGTACCTTCGGTAAATTCTCTGGGATATATCACTGTAGTCACATATAACCTAGGAAGCTACTAATGAAGGAACTTCCATCAGGACGACATGGCTATCTCACCCAAAAATAGATTTTTCGCTTCACTCAAAATCCGTTTTATATATATATATGTATATATATATGTATATATATATATATATATATATATATATATATATATATATACATGTATACATATACATATATACATACATACATATATATCCAGACAGTTTCTCTGTATTATAATTGGATGTAAGCCTGATAGAAATTAAACGTACTCCAATAAGAAGTCTGTCTCTGATTATATCCCGTCCACCCAGAAGACAAGTCGGCGAAGATGCTGTGATTGGAATATTCTCAACTAATGAACTATTATTATTCCTGGTATGTGGTATGCTGAAATCACCAGACAATATTCAACCAACATATCACCTTCAGCACATGGTTTACTATTCTTTGGTAAAAGATTAATTGTACCTACGTCATTAAGATCAGGAATGTTGGCTCTTATACATGAAGGCCATCTGGGCATAGGCAAATGCAAATCGGGAGCCCGTGAAGTATTATATTGGCCAACAATGCTAAATGACATAGAAAGTATAGTTAGCAATTGTAAAATTTGTGTACACCTTAGGAAGTCAACATTAAGAGCCTATGATTCCCCCTTCAAATTTTCAATGGGCCATGGAAAAAGTTTGCTGTAAACGTCATAATTTTGGAGAGTGGGGATTAGCTTGTGGTATCGGATTATTATTCTAATACCCTGACATTGCATTACTTGAAAGAAAAACCGCATCATGTGTTATTTTGGTGCTCTTCCAATATGTGATCTACCGGGTTGTTTCTCTTCCAATATGTGATCTACCGGGTTGTTTCTCTTCCAATATGTGATCTACCGGGTTGTTTACATTCCAATATGTGATCTACACAATAACAACCCATATTTCCCCCAACAAACTTGCAAACTACGGGGGTTTTAAACCACATAGTTGTTTACCCATTAACTAACCATTATTAACCATTAAACATAGCAAAATATCTAGTTGTCAGCATTCCGATATAAACCAAACAATCTTTAAAAGTTAAATTGGAAATATCCATTAGGAATATTTATTTGGAATACAACCCATATAATGTGGACTCAGGCAGACTTTGTAAGGAACGTTATTTATAATGAAGGAACAGCTGTAGCCTTCTTACGTGAAAAGAATTTATTGGATGATCCTGTAGCTGTTGCCATTAATTGTGATAAGTGCGGAAGTGTTATGAAAAATAAAAGACGTAAAGTGAAAAGAAGTTTTGTACCAGTAATGAGATGTCCAGTGAAAGGATGCCAAACTTTTAAAAGTGCTCGTACTCGAAACAGAATTTTTCATTACTCTGATTTAAATATTAAGACGAATTGCAGACTTTCCTTATGCCAGATTCTGGATAATGTGATTTTTTTTGTGTGTGAAACCCCTATCAAATATGCTGAAGTTATCACTAGACGATTGCATTCCACACTAGATGACTGGTATAACATGTGCCGTGAAGTTTGTACTAGCATAGTTCAACAAAAAGGTCAGATGGTCGGGACCACTGCAGAGCCAATATGGATAGATGAAGGTAGATTTGCTGGCAGGAGGAAATATAACCATGGAAGACTACTTCAAGGAAATCTGGACCCGGAATCAACAGTAAGTGAAGCAGAAATTGATAATAATAGGAATCACGGCAACAGAATAGACGGCCCTTGGGTGTTCGGTTTTTGAAGGGTCTTTACTGTCATTATTTTTATGTTGATCGTCGAGACAGAAATATACTTCTATCAATAATAATTTGGGAATGTGCACAAGGATCAGTAATACATTCAGACAAGTGGCTGGCTTATAGCACCTTGAATTCTCATGGATTCGTACACTCCAATGTTAACCATCAGTTGCATTACGTCGACCCAAACACTGGAACGCATACCCAATTAATTGAAAGTTCATGGTTAGATGCAAAAATCCAAATTTTGCGAACGATGAGAGGTACCGATAAACATATGCTTCAGTCACATCTGGATGAATACTGTTATAGAATGATGAGAAAAGAATCTTTAGATTTATATTCTGATTTTTTTAAATGATATTAGAGAGGTCTATTGTTAAATGTCTTGATTTTTACCTTTTTCCATTTTTGCCAACGTTAAATGTCTATTACTTCCTTTTTAAATTTTTCATTAAATATAGTCAAAAATAATTATTGTTTATTTTTATTTTTTTTTTTTACTTTTTTCCTGGTAGATCACATGCCATGAACAGTAGATCAATAGTTTTTTTTTTACTTTTTTTCCTAGTAGATCACATGCCATGAACAGTAGATCAATAGTAGATCACAAACCTTCGGTAGATCACATATTGGAAGAGCACCGTTATTTTGTATTTGAAGTCCATCATGGCAAGGCGTGTAAATTCCTGAGGAACTTTGCACATGCATCAGGCCATTCAACAACACTTAAATTTTACAGTTCGCAAAGATCTGTGGTATTCAGTTGATAATTAACTCCACTTATCCCTTGTTGGAATTAACTTATGAAAGGCTTTACTTGTTCATTTAGTTGAGTATGCCATTTGGTTTGCTGTCTCAACGTTTTCTTTAATGTCATTTGAATTATAATTTTGATTAGATAATCCAGATTTATTGAAATACTGCATTATTATTATTTGTATTGCATTGCTTTAATTTTAATGACATGCATTTGTATTTGTTGAGTAAGAAATTGAGGACTAAGTGATTATTGTTGTTTAGTGATCCTGTAAAAGTTCGGATGACTTGTTTTCAAATTTCAAACTTTCTTGTTTGTAAGACAGTATTACCAAATTTAGCATAATTTTATGCTTTTAGCATAATTTGGCCTAAGATTTGGGCCTTAGCATAAATTTTAGCATAATTTCGCCAAAGATCTGGAGATTAGCATAAATTCTAGCATAATCAGATATTTAGCATAATTCTAGCATACTTCCACAATATTTAAAGTACAATGCAGATAATTCCTGGATTTAGGCTATATTTGTTTGTAGTAGAACTGGCAGCTCAACTTCAAAAGCGCCTTCTTCTTAGTGACCCAACATTGACATCTATTTGTTCCCTCCTTGACCCAAATGAAGTTCCACGAGGCAATAAACTGTCTATAGTAGATATTTCTGCAGTTTCCTGGAATCATTGCAGCAGAAGAGGAGTAAGATTTGGATAATGAATGGAGGTTGCTTGTAATGAGCGAGGAGGTAAATAATTTTCTTTCTCAAAATGCCACTATGGATACTGAAATGTTCTGGTCAAAAATCGACCAAAGTGGTAAATATCCAAATTTGTCTAAATTGGCAAAAGCATTACTAACAATTCCTGTCAGTAATGCTGATTGCGAAAGAATATTTTCCTCTGCAAACTTGAAAAAAAAAGAAAAAGAAAAGAGAAACCGCCTTAAAAACGCCACTCTAACAAATGAGTTGATTGCTGGAGAAGGCATACACTATAGCGAGGGGGTCATTAAATTTGAGCCCACTAAAGCAATGATAAATTCTATGAATAGAAATATGTACCCACAGTGGCATAGTCAGTAAGGTGTGAGTGTATAGGCCTACATATGTTTTCCTTTATAAGTAAAGTATGTTTTTTTGTTCATTTTCTTTATATCGTCAGTAAAGTGTGAATGTATACTTATGTTTTCCTTCATAAGTAAAGTTTTTTTTTCTTTGTATAAGTATCAAAATGTTAATTATGTTTGAAGAGATTTTCACGCATTGTGCAGGTAGCTAATTGCATATGTGAAATATGAAAGAAAAGGGATATTTTATTTCAATTTTCTAACAAGTTTTCATCAAATATATCCAATTATTAAATCAAAACAGTCACATTCGTATCATTTCACCTAATATAAACACTGAAAAAGTCCATTATGTTATTTTAACTCAAATGTATTATGGAAATGTTTAATGCAATAATAATAATTATTGAGCATAATTCTTGCATTATATCATACCACATTTAGCATAAATTCTTGCTTTTTAGCATATATTTTTCATCCCACTAGCATAATTTAGCAAAAATTTGTTGGTAACACTGTTGTAAGATTTAAACAGAGTACAGTTAGAAACAACGACATCAATATCCTGCTTTCCTTTCTCCAACCCTTCTTGGAAGTTTGTGCTAAATGTCAGTCTTATATTAGGATCATTGTGGTGCCCAGACCCGGGACAGGATATCAAGAACAAGTTTGAGTAATTATATGCTAATAAATAGTTCTAGATGGAGCATTTGTTTAAGAGAAAGGCAGCCAGAGGATGGGTTTCTAGGCCAGGAAATGAGCTCTCGTAAGTTTATTAGGAAGGCCTGTCCTCAGTGTAGTTAAATTGAAGACTGTTATAGAAAATTTGATAGTCGTTTGTCGAAGTTAGATGAAGTACAGTCAGATATAGAAGTTGAGTTAGAAAATAATGATGATTTGGACAAGGCTTGTGAGTCTAGAACGACGTCTCTTATACATACATACATACATATACCAAAGGCACTTCCCCCAATTTTTGGGGGTAGCCGACATCAACAAATGAAACAAAACAAAAAAGGGGACCTCTACTCTCTACGTTCCTCCAGCCTAACCAGGGACTCAACCGAGTTCAGCTGATACTGCTAGGGTGCCACAGCCCAACCTCCCACATTATCCACCACAGATGAAGCTTCATAGTGCTGAATCCCCTACTGCTGCTACCTCCACGGTCATCTAAGGCACCGGAGGAAGCGGCAGGGCCTACCGGAACTGCGTCACAATCGCTCGCCATTCATTCCTATTTCTAGCAGGCTCTTTTGCCTCTCTCACATCTATCCACCTATCATCCAGAGCTTTCTTCACTCCATCCATCCACCCAAACCTTGGCCTTCCTCTTGTACTTCTCCCATCAACTCTGCATTCATCACCTTCTTTAGCAGACAGCCATTTTCCATTCTCTCAACATGGCCAAACCACCTCAACACATTCCTATCCACTCTAGCCGCTAACTCATTTCTTACATCCGTTCTCTCCCTCACCACTTCGTTCCTAACCCTATCTACTCGAGATACACCAGCCATACTCTTTAGACACTTCATCTCAAACACATTCAATTTCTGTCTCTCCATCACTTTCATTCCCCACAACTCCGATCCATACATCACAGTTGGTACAATCACTTTCTCATATAGAACTCTCTTTACATTCATGCCCAACCCTCTATTTTTTACTACTCCCTTAACTGCCCCCAACACTTTGCAACCTTCATTCACTCTCTGACGTACATCTGCTTCCACTCCACCATTTGCTGCAACAACAGACCACAAGTACTTAAACTGATCCACCTCCTCAAGTAACTCTCCATTCAACATGACATTCAACCTTGCACCACCTTCCCTTCTCGTACATCTCATAACCTTACTCTTACCCACATTAACTTTCAACTTCCTTCTCTCACACACCCTTCCAAATTCTGTCACTAGTCGGTCAAGCTTCTCTTCTGTGTCTGCTACCAGTACTGTATCATCCGCAAACAACAACTGATTTACCTCCAATTCATGGTCATTCTCGTCTACCAGTTTCAATCCTCGTCCAAGCACTCGAGCATTCACCTCTCTCACCACTCCATCAACATACAAGCTAAACAACCACGGCGACATCACACATCCCTGTCTCACCCCCACTCTCACCGGAAACCAATCACTCACTTCATTTCCTATTCTAACACATGCTCTACTACCTTTGTAGAAACTTTTCACTGCTTGTAACAACCTTCCACCAACTCCATATAACCTCATCACATTCCACAGAGATTCCTTATCAACTCTATCATATGCTTTCTCCAGATACATAAACGCAACATACACCTCCTTACCTTTTGCTAAATATTTCTCGCATATCTGCCTAACTGTAAAAATCTGATTCATACAATCCCTACCTCTTCTAAAACCACCCTGTACTTCCAAGATTGCATTCTCTGTTTTATCCTTAATCCTATTAATCATTACTCTACCATACACTTTTCCAACTACACTCAACAAACTAATACCTCTTGAATTACAACACTCATGCACATCTCCCTTACTCTTATATAGTGGTACAATACATGAACAAACCCAATCTACTGGTACCATTGACAACACAAAACACATATTAAACAATCTCACCAACCATTCAAGTACAGTCACACCCCCTTCCTTCAACATCTCAGCTTTCACACCATCCATACCAGATGCTTTTCCTACTCTCGTTTCATCTAGTGCTCTCCTCACTTCCTCTATTGTAATCTCTCTCTCATTCTCATCTCCCATCACTGGCACCTCAACACCTGGAACAGCAATTATATCTGCCTCCCTATTATCCTCAACATTCAGCAAACTTTCAAAATATTCCGCCCACCTTTTCCTTGCCTCCTCTCCTTTTAACAACCTTCCATTTCCATCTTTCACTGTCTCTTCAATTCTTGCGCCAGCCTTCCTTACTCTCTTCACTTCTTTCCAAAACTTCTTCTTATTCTCTTCATATGACTGACCCAATCCCTGACCCCACCTCAGGTCAGCTGCCCTCTTAGCCTCACGTACCCTGCGCTTTACTTCCACATTTTTCTCTCTATACGTAGGATTAAGGCTGCTGAGAAACTCTAGAGTTAGACAAAAAAGGTGACGGTGACAGTAGTACTAATGAATCTTCAGGTGCACAAGTTAAGCTGCCTAACCTAGAAATGCTGAAATTTAATGAAGTGATATAATGACAGTCCTTTTGGGACCAGTTCAGTTATGTAGACAATTCAGATATACCAGTGATAAGTAAGTTTAGTTATCTATCTTCATTGATGGAAGGAGAAGCCAAATCAGTTATCTCAGGTCTAATTCAGACAAGTGCAAATTATAAGACAGCTTGTGATCTACTTGAGGAGAGATTTGGAAGGCCAGTGAGAATGGTATTTGCCCATGTTCAAGCACATTTACTATCGTTTCCAGAGGCCGTGTAATAGTGTTTTTTTTTTTAAATAACTCCTAAAATAACTGATGGATTTCTATGATATCAAAGCAAGGAGCGCTTCATACAATGGCCTAATTTAGGGGAAATACTGTGCATTGCCAATTACGTTTCATTAACTTTTTTACTTAAGAAATTAAGGCTAAAGCCAGTCTTAGCCACCCACACATTCGCAAAAGTGATGACGTCCCTCAGTGACGTTATAACGTTTCTTTCCCTGTACCTCCCATCCCCCGAATTGTTAAACGCCTGTTTAACTCCATAGATAATTGTCATATGACCTACCCCGAGCAATACGGAATTCTTTAGCCTGCCTGACGCACTGGGTTTTTTCCCGCACTGTTCACGACCAGTTCACGACACGTTCACGCATAGTTCACGACAAGTTCACGCGACGTTCACGCCATGGCATGAATTGGCACGCCTAGTTCACGACAAGTTCATGACGCGTTCACTCATCTTTCCGCATCATTCTGCATCGTTCACGCCAGTTCACGAATTGGCCACTCCATATAAAAACGGGGCTTCTCCAACCCGAGGACATTCTTGGATTGGCTTCGGACGAGACAACAATGCTTTCTGTCAGAGACACCATTGCATTGAGGAGAAGATACCTATACCTGGCAGCTGCTGTAGCATTTGTTGGAGTGCATCAGAAAAGGCTGGCAAAGGAAAAAGAGAAACAAAAGCCAACCCTACCTCGAAGAAAGATACAAAGGAAAGTGTGGGTCAGGGAATGGTTAACCAGAAGGCAGTCGTTTGGACACTATGACAATCTATTGACAGAACTCAACAAGGAAGATCCAAAGGGGCTACAAAAATTACCTCAGAATCACACCTGACCTGTTTCAAGAGATGGTTGAGAAGTTAACCCCGCACCTCCTGAAGCAGTCCACCTTCATGAGGGAACCGCTTCAAGTTGGACTCAAGCTTGCTGTCACCCTCCGCTTTTTAGCCACTGGAAATTCCTATCAAAGTCTGCAGTACAGCTTCAGGATTGAAGCAAGTACCATCAGCAAGTTAATACCCAAGGTGTGTAAAGCCATCATCGTGGCCTACAAGGACGATGTGCTGTGTCACCCCAAAACTGAAGAGGCCTGGAAGGAAGTTGCTGCCAGATTTAGCTCCAGATGGAATTACCACAACTGTCTGGGGGCTGTGGATGGAAAGCACATTGCCATAAAGAAGCCACGCAATGCTGGCTCTTACTACTACAATTACAAGGGCTTCCACAGCATTGTACTGATGGCAGTGGCAGATGCTTCCTACAAGTTCCTCTATGTGGATGTTGGGGCAGAGGGTGGTGCGTCGGATGGAGGAACATGGAGCAACTGTTCTCTGCATGATGCTGTAGAAGACAACAGAGCTGGAGTGCCTCAACCAGAACCAATCCCTAATGATGACCACCCAGTGCCCTATCACTTTGTTGGGGATGACGCCTTTGCTCTCCGAACCTGGATGATGAAACCATTCTCCCATCGGTCACAAGTCCTACGAGAACGCATATATAGCTACAGGTTGTCTCGTGCCCGATGTGTCGTTGAGAATGCCTTTGGAATTTTAAGTCAAAGGTTCCGTTGCTTCTTAACGATGATGCAGCAGAAGCCCAACACCATCAACCTGATCACCATGTGTGCCTGTGTCCTGCACAACCTCGTCCTCATCAAATACTCAGGTGCTTTGTCAGAAGTGGACTACGAAGATCCGGACACACATGCTCTGATCCCTGGTGCATGGAGGAATGAGTAAAACCTGCAGGGGCTGATGACTCTACCCGGCCATCATATCCAGAAGGATGCAAAGGATCTACGAGACTACCTTTCACATTACTACATGTCCCCTGCTGGTGCTGTCCCTTGGCAAGAAAAAATTGTAGTACCTCCATGAGATGTATAGTTGTTCCATTTTGTTAATAAAAGAAATGTATCTTTTTCGTTTGTATTTTTTGTTGCCCTTTATTTTGTTTCAATAAGAAGGCATTTGATTTACATATAAATAGCAGACATAAAATATGTACAAGTATTAAGAAAGCATTTTATTATAACATTAAAAGCAGCAAACAAT
The DNA here is from genome assembly GCF_036898095.1 of Palaemon carinicauda. Lineage (NCBI taxonomy): Eukaryota > Metazoa > Arthropoda > Malacostraca > Decapoda > Palaemonidae > Palaemon > Palaemon carinicauda. The sequence continues at coordinate 27,707,139 of NC_090750.1, read as the reverse complement.
GAAAAGTTTTTAGGTTGTTGATTTTAAGGTAATAGAGAAAAAAGTGTGCTGAAATAAGAAATAATTTTATTTTTACATTAAAACAGCAAACAGAAAAAATTTGTTTTGCTTTTCAAAGAAAAGAATAAGTATGTTGATGAAATAAACATCATTTTATTTTTACATTCAAACAGCAAACTTAAAAATTTCTTGGGTTTATTTTTCAGTTCATTTTTATTTAAAACCAAAGTTTTGGCTCTTGATTGGTAATAGAGGAAAATAAGTGTGCGCATGAAATAAGACATCATTTTATTTTTACATTCAAACAGCAAATATAAACAATTATTAGGTTTATATTTTTCTTTCCTTTTCATTAATTTTTTTCGTTTTCTTTTTGTTTCTCTTCATTATAAAGTTATAGAAATAGTTTAAAATAAAGATATAATTTTTTTTCACTTTAAAACAGCAAATATCAAAATTTATTAGGTTTATTTTTCTTTCCTTTTCATTAATTTTTTCGTTTCCTTTTTTTTTCTCTTCATTATAAAGTTATAGAAATAGTTTGATATAAGATATCAATTTTTATTCACATTAAAACAGCAAATATAAAAATATATTAGGTTTATTTTTCTTTCCTTTTCATTATTTTTTTCGTTTCCGTTTTGTTTCTCTTCATTATAAAGTTATAGAAATAGTTTGAAATAAGATATAATTTTTTTTCCACATTAAAACAGCAAATATCAAAATTTATTAGGTTTATTTTTCTTTCCTTTTCATTATTTTTTTCGTTTCCTTTTTGTTTCTCTTCATTATAAAGTTATAGAAATAGTTTGAAATAAGATATCTTTTTTTTTCCACATTAAAACAGCAAATATCAAAATTTATTAGGTTTATTTTTCTTTCCTTCTCATTAATTTTTTCGTTTCCTTTTTGTTTCTCTTCATTATAAAGTTATAGAAATAGTTCGAAATAAGATATCAATTTTTATTCACATTAAAACAGCAAATATAAAAATATATTAGGTTTATTTTTCTTTCCTTTTCATTATTTTTTTCGTTTCCTTTTTGTTTCTCTTCATTATAAAGTTATAGAAATAGTTTGAAATAATATCATTTTTTTCCACATTAAGACAGCAAATATAAAATTTTTGGGGGGATTATTTTTCTTCCCTTTTGTTATTTTTTACTTTATTGTTTCTTTCTTTGTATTTTAAGGTAATAGACATAAATAAGTGTTTGGCAATATATAAATATTTTATTTACATTAAAACAACATATATGTACAAGTATCACACTTCATTTATGTATAAATATTTAAAAGTATTTAAATTTCCTTGTCCTTGACTGGTGGGGTGTCAAGTTCCTTGGACGAGTAGAGGGGTGAGGGTGTCATGGCCTCATCTAGGTTGCTGTCGATGGTCCCCGGGATCAGGACAGGGAAGGTCAATGGAGTCTTGAATGACGACAGTGACATTAATGAAGATGATGGTGAAGGAGCCTGGACAAGGGTGGGTGACGACACTGACGCTGATGGTGAAGTCACCTGGACAGGGGTGGATGACAGTGGAGTTGGCATCCCTGGGGGCAAGGAAGAAGGGCCTGAATGCGGCATCCAGTTATGACTGGCTGGACGATGCTGCTGCTGCTGCTCTGGCTGTGCCTGCGAGGGTCCTGGTTGCTGCTGCTGAGGGGGCTGCCAAGGTTGCTGCTGCTGAGGGGGCTGCCAAGGTTGCTGCTGCTGAGGGGGCTGCCAAGGTTGCTGCTGCTGAAGGGGCTGCCAAGGTTGCTGCTGCTGAGGGAGCTGCCAAGGTTGCTGCTGTGCCTGCTGGAAAACCTGATTCTCGTCCCTGTAGCGGTGTGCAAGATTGAGGCATTCTATCTGGAATTCGTGCCATCGGTGTACTGGGATGGCACGCATGTAGCCTTCCAGCAGGCACGCAAAATCGTGCACAATCTTGTGCTGGCCCATGAACGTGGGGGCGACCGAATCTGCTTTCGACAGCTGAAACATAAAAAATATTATAAAAATATATTATATATTATATATATATATATATATATATATATATATATATATATATATATATGGATAAATATCAACACAATATCGTGTTCAAATAGAAATAAATTTCTACTTCATACTTGGGATCGAACGCTAGCCCATTCTAATGAAAGGCCAGGTCGAAACCAACCATACCACGAGAGACCATAAAAGAAATCGGAACCTGACGCTACCTAGCTGTCCGAGGATTTACCTGGCGAGACATCAGTCTCTTACCAGCGAGTTTTACCCGATTTCCCGGCCCACCACGTGACACAATTGTGTCACGTGGTGGGCCGGAAAATCGGGTAAAACTCGCTGGTAAGAGACTGATGTCTCGCCAGGTAAATCCTCGGACAGCTAGGTAGCGTCAGTTTACGATTTCTTTTATGGTCTCTCGTGGTATGGTTGGTTTCGACCTGGCCTTTCATTAGAAGGGGCTAGCGTTCGATCCTAAGTATGAGGTAGAAATTTATATATATAAATATATATATATATATATATATATATATATATATATATATATATATATATATATATACATATAACAAACATTGTAACAATTTAGTACAGCCTTTTAATGCAACAGATTGCATATGTCAAAAACAATGAATACTCACATTCCTCAATATATTGCTAAAATCCCTCTCCGACACACAGGTGTCGCTGTGAGTGGTGTCAAGTATTCGGCTGGACCCCTTCCCCTTCCCCTTGTCCTTCCTGGTGCTGGTAGATGCATAGCTGTGAGAACCTGTCGACCTCACATCATCGTCGACATCGCTGACTGTCTCTGCACCTCCTTCGGAGCCACGAAACTGCTCACTGGAGACTGTCTCTCCCCGGACAATGTGCTGAATGAGGAACGACCAAGTGTCCATGAGGAAGTCATCACGGCCACTCCTTTGGGCCTGGCCAGCTCCACTCTTTTTCTCCTTTTTCATAATCTTGCCAACCCTCGTCCTCAAGTTCTCGTATCGCTTTTTGCATTGGGCACCAGTGGCAGGAGGATCCAGCTGCCTTCCTTTATCTTCCCACCTGCTGTTCTTCAAAACCTTGTTGATCCACTCCTTGTGTTTCTTGTCAAACAGCATGGGGTTCTCCTTGACAAGGTCGGCCAACGTAGTCTCCCTCTCTTCTGTCCACTGGTAGTCGGGGATGTCCTTCTTAGACACCCGAACCCGCTTCTTCTTTACTTCATCATCACTGGATACCTGGCTCTGGCTTGTATCCTGCTGTATCTCCGCGATGACCAAATCGAGACTTGAAAATGATGAATGAGGAGAATCTCGATCAGCGGTCTCCTCTATCACGTCCATTTTCCTCCCCCTTCCCTTTGGCTGTCTACTTTTCGGCATGTTGTCTCTTCGCTGGCGAGCTCTGGAATGGCTAGGAGTGTCCTCGGACCTCAATTTATATACCCCCTAATCCCACGAGAGCTCCACTGGCGGAGTAGGCGTGCACTAGCGTGAACCATGCGGGACCTCGCGTGAACCGGCGGGAACTGGCGTGAACTGGAGTGAACGATGCGGGAACTGGCGTGAACTGGAGTGAACGATGCGCGAACTGGAGTGAACAGTGCGAGACAATGCGGGAGTACAATGCGTGACAATGTCAGTGGGAAGGCTGCGATGCGCGAACATGTTGTGAACTGGCGTGAACGATGCGCGAACTGGCGTGAACAGTGCGTGGAATGCGAAGCATGGCACGCATTGGTATGCACTGGCACGCATAGTCCCGCACTGTTCACTCCAGTTCGCGCATCGTTCACGACTATTTCACGACTATTTATGGCGTGCCAATGCGTGCCACAAACTTTAAACATTTCAAAGTTCTGGGCACGCATGGCACGCATGCCACACATCGTTCCCGCACTGTTCACGACATTTTCACGACTCGTTCACGCGAGTTCGCGCATCAATGCGTGCCAGTGCGTGCCACGAATGCGTGCAAGTGTCAGGTACCCTTTAGTCAGTAAAAGTTCAGCATACCTGGTAATGTGATTCATGACTTTAGACTTTACCTAAACACAAGACCAATGTTTTATATCTTACCCACTCACGTACATTGAAGATCAAGAAGGAGACTTATGACAGGAGACGAAAGAAGCCATGCTAACCCTACACTTCGCACTTCAAGCGAATGTTGATAAAGCAATAGAAATATAGTTTTCTTTAGGTTAAGCCGTAGGACTCATTCTTCCATACAACACAGGTTACTCGATACATCAATTGCCAGGAAGAAAATGACAGAGCATTGTTTGATATAATTTATCATATCAATTTCACCAGAGAGAGTAGCTTGAATTCCTTAGAAGGTAGACTTCTAAAAGATGTTTCATATAAGGGCATTGCCATCGGCCATTTGATAAATTTTGAAATCATATATATATATATATATATATATATATATATATATATATATATATATATATATATATATATAATACACACATATATATATATATATATATATGTGTGTGTGTGTGTGTGTTCATACATACATAAGATTTATTATATTTCAACCTATAGTTTTATATATTCATTTACGTTATAAGTACCAGTACCTATTTTTGTTACTTATAAGGTATGTGACAAATATCATTGCGATTTTGTCACTGGAATTATACCAGACTTCAATTAATGAACCAATCAACCTTATTTTGAGAAATCCATTGACATTGTCTACATGCCAAGCTGATATACTCGTATCAAAGTATTCATTAGCTTTGCTTTTCCAAAATAATGTTATCACCAATTGCTGGAAACCATAGATTTATGAGGGATGAATAAAAAAAAACAAGAAATGGACACTTATACATTTTACTCATCATCACTCTCAAGGAAAAAATTGTTTTCTATTTCTACTAATGTTTTTATTGTTTTTATTTTTTAGTCGCAAATATAAAATTTGTAGGAGTCCGAGTAGAATATCTCTCAGTGCGATTCCACACCCCTGTTTTAAACCTCTTCTATTATGTTTGATAATTTGTGTAAACCATCTAATCATTATCTACCACCATAAAACATTTTATTTCTCTTCCGGCTCATTTTATATGTGCAGTACACAGTCTTTCCTAACAGGGATTTACTCGGTAGCCTAATAGCAATAGGAATGAAGGAAGGAAGGCAAGAAGGAAAGGGGGGGGGGGCGAGTACTAGGATAGCCATAGGTGTAAACACCGAAGGAGGGTTGGGGGAACCTCTGCGTCACAGTTACGTGATTAAGTAACACTTCTTCGAAACGTTCTGAAGGAAGCGAAGAAGTTCGTCTTTTTTCTAAGAGTAAATGGGTTAATTAAGCACACCAAAAATTAGGCCAATGTTTGAAACATTCATTGCTGTAGTTTCATGGAAATTCATAAGCCGGTTTGTTAGATATTTGGAAAAAACACTATTACACGGCCTCTGGAAACGACAGTAAATGGTTACCTGCTGTGGAATCTACAGGATGAGTTTTGACACGTATCAGAAGTTTAGAGCTGTAGGTGTATCTGATAAACGATGTGACGCTTTCCTGACGCCAATTATTCTTTCTGTTCTTCAGAGTGAAATAGGACTGGAGTGGGCTAAGAAAGGTGCTGGTCATGAAAGTGATTTGGAATGGCTGTACAATTCTTTCAAGAAGAAATTGAAACTATTGAAAGGTCTGGGATGTTTAAGGATGTTTCTAGGAAACCAGAAAATCGTAGTGTATCTGAAGAAAAAAGAAACTGTCACTCTAAGGGCTCAAAGGAGAAGGTATCCACTGCATTTGCTCAGCATACCTCATCAGAGGTTGAATATCCTATCTGTGGATTTTGTGCTAAAAAACATAAAACTGAAAATTGTTTTGAAACCTTGAAAATGATGGGCTACAGTGTGCTGAGAAAATAAAATCTGCTGGATTGTGCTTTAAGTGTTTAAAAAAAGGGTTATTTAGCTTAAAGGTATTTTACCAAGTGTAGAAAATGTAATGGAAAACATAACATCATAATGTGGGGTAGTAAGTTGGATTCAAACAAAGATAATGAATTAAAGGTTGCTGTAGAGAACAGGTCTGCAATTGTTAATAAAGGTAATGAGCAAGGTTCCTCTATAAATTTTGCTGGAACTGCTCTTCATAACGTTGCTTCTACAAATTTAACTTGTACTATTTCACAAACTGCAAAGGTTAGTGTTGTGGGATGTAAGGGTATACCTATTGAAGCAAGAGCTTTGTTTGCCAGTGGGTCTGACCGTTCTTATGTTAATAGTAATATTGTAAAGAAATGTAAACATGATTGGATTACTAGTCAGCCCATTGCATATTCAGTATTTGGAGGGGACAATTCAAGTAAGAGTAGCATAAGTAACATTTACAAGTTGAAGGTACTTGATCGTAATAATTCATCCCATTTGTTGACAGCTGTTGAGATTCCTAAGATATGTCAGCCCTTGGTTAGACCAGTTATACCAAATATGTTAAATGCCTTGTTCTTGTGTACAACTTGCTGATGATTATCAAAAAATTTCCATGTGAATATTGATGTATTGATAGGTTTGGACACATACTAGCAGTTCATAAAGTCTGATGATGTAATTAAATTTGATGGGATTGTAGCTCAGAACCCTGTGTTTGTTTGGGTACTGTCTGGTGCTTGGCATGCTAATCCTTTTTATCCCTGTACATCATCTCAAATTTTGTGTATTTCTAAGGTGTCTGATTATGATGTAAGTAAATTTTGGGATCTAGAATCTGTAGGGATTAGTTCTAAAGAGTCCAATAATCAATAAGTCAAATTTCAAATTGCAGGAATTTGAGATTCAATTTGTTGAAGGTAGATCTAAAGCAGCCCTACCTTAGAAAAGTGATACAGATAAGAGTGACTTAATAGATAATGAGCAAGTTGCTTTAAAGAGACCAAGTTAATTACACTGTAAATTAGATAAAGATGTTAAGCTTAAAACTGAGAATTACAAGGTTTTTGATGAGTATGAAAAGGATGGTATAATTGAGGAAATTCCTAGCAATGAGATTAATAGTGCTTTTTTTTATTTTTATATGCCTCACAGACCTGTTGTAAGAGAGGCTAAGAGTACAAAGGCAAGACCTGTTTTTTGTTATAATGGAATATTTTTTAATGATTGTCTCCAAACTGGCCCCTCTCTTAACCCCGACTTAGTAAAAATACTGATTCGGTTTAGGAGATGGCCTATAGCCTTGTCAGGTGATATCAACAAGGCATTTTTACAAGTGAGTATGAGACGAGCAGACAGAGATTTACTGTACATTGTTTCTTACTGAAATGTGAAAATTGTGTTAGAATTATTAAATTCTACAATTTGATATCATCTTGAACAGTGTAAAATGACTAAGGTAATACAAGATTTAAAGGAAAATATGTATGTAGATAATTGGTTGACTGGTGCTGACAGCTGTAATGAAGCTATACCAAGTTCAGTGAGGGTAGTAAGGTTTTATCTCTGGCAGGTATGACTTTGACCGAATAGGTCTCTTTATAGCAAATAAGTGACTTCTAGATTTGAAGATAGAATTAATGTTATCAAGGAAGATGAAGCCATGGGTATGTTAGGATTGTATTGCTATAGCAATTCTGATACATTTCCCTTTCATGTAATTGAACTAAGCTCCAAGGTGGAGCTAGAGTTGACCAAACGATCAGTTTTCAGTCTTATTGCTAAAATATTTGGTGCTACTATAGCGTGAGGTCTACCACACTATAGCGTGAGATCTACCTCCCGTTAGCACTATAGCGTGAGGTCTACTGCCGAATTATTCGTCCCTCATAGATAAAACACATTTCATACATTTGTTTAAGCAATACACACTTAATTTAAACATATCTTAGAAATGACTTAAATAGATAATTGGATTTCTAGTTACATTAAAAAAAGGAAACAAGGTAAAAATAAACATGTTATCATATATTTCCATACAGTTATTCTAGCGATACACTCTTCGTACATCAAACATGTTATCATATATTTCCATACATTTATTCTAGCGATACACTCTTCGTACATCAAACAGGTTATCATATATTTCCATACATTTATTCTAGCGATACACTCTTCGTGCATCAAACAGGTTATCATATATTTCCATACATTTATTCTAGCGATACACTCTTCGTACATCAAACAGGTTATCATATATTTCCATACATTTATTCTAGCAATACACTCTTCGTACGACCAACACCTCGCATTAATCTCTTCAAAATCATCGTTTTAGCGTCCAACCACGATCGCTCCATTGCCTGTGTGTGTGCTCCCGTCGCTGGATCCACATAATATTGCTGGTGGTTCACTGTAGAATGCTGATATCGATGATATATCTTTTAGGCGGAGGGAAAAACTGATTTGGGAGCTCCATTTGCTTCCTTTTTTATGGGCAGGTCACGTGGACAGGTCACGTTTTTTTATGGATCTGGGCAGTTCCCATGTTCGATGGTTAGGTGCGGGGCTCTGGGACGCTGGCCACGCGGTAGACCTCACCCTCTACCTGGGTAGGCGACATATGGCGGTAGACCTCACACTATAGTAGCACCAAATATTTCATCCTCTGTCTCATAAGTCCCTTTGTAATGTATGGTAAAATACTCTTTCAGGACATTTGGAGATTGGGTCTTCTTTTGGGATGATTTATTACCTCTGGAACTGCAGAAGTGGGTCGAGAGTGCTAAATTTCTGAAATCTTGGAATGTTAATAGGTGCTATTTTCCTGATACTTCATGGACCAGTCTTTGTAAAATTGAATTACATGCCTTTGGAGAAACTTCCTCAAAGTGGTAT
>NC_090750.1:27685847-27690847 GCF_036898095.1 Palaemon carinicauda | reverse complement strand
TTTAGTACTGTATGATGGTGAATACTATTTGAAAAGTGTAGTGTTTTGTGTGGTGGTCAAAGCCAGCCATCACAAGTGGCGACCGTGACAGGACATTTCGTTCCTGAGTATTCACCATTGTTTGTGCAAAGTTAATTCTTGGGGTAATTTTTCAGGCAGTGTATTTTCACCTCCTCGGTGTTGTTTTGTGCAAATTTAGGATTTTGTTTGAATAAGTAATCATGGTTGTTAATGTACTAGAACTCCTTGGAGGAGAGGGATGGCAAGAGAGGTTGGCAGAGTTAAATAGGGAAGACTTGGAAGTTGTAGCAGAACATTTTGAATTGGAATATGATGTGTCCATAAGAAAGGGTGTATTGCTATTGCTCATTTATGATTATGTTAAAACTGTAAAGACAGGTGGGGAACAAGAGGTGAAACCGGATGAAGTAGTGTCTATAGAAATTTTGGATAAGCAGATTGTCCTGAGACAAATGGAATTTGAAATGGAAAAGTTTAAGGCAGGGGAAAGAGAAAAAGAGAGGCAGCATGAGATTGCCATGAGAAACCCAGGTTCTTTTTCCCCCACCCATTCCCCAAATAGGTTAGTAACTCCTGCTATCAATTTATCGCAGGCTCTCAAATTTGTACCTAAATTTGAAGAAAATAATGTAGCAGAATTTTTTGTATCGTTTGAGAGGATTGCTGCAAGGTTGGAGTGGCCCCAGGAGTATTGGACCACTCTTATACAAAGTAAATTGGTTGGAAGAGCTCAGAGGGTATATGTAACGCTGGAGGAGGATCTATCAGCAGATTATGAGAGTGTGAAGGCTATTGTCTTGAAGGCCTATGAGTTAGTCCCTGAAGCTTATAGGCAACGCTTCCGAGACTTAGAAAAATGTAGGGAACAAACTTTTGTTGAATTTGCCAGGGCGAAGGAACAGTATGCTAGCGATTGGTTTAAGTCCAAGGAGGTGGGAGATTTTGAGAAATTGAAGGAGTTAATGTTGGTGGAGGAGTTTAAGAGGTGTGTCCCGGATAAGCTGAAGGTCCACCTCGAAGAGTTAAAACTCGAGACTGTTCAAGAGGTAGCCATCGCTAGTGACGAATATTGCTTGTCTCATAAGAGTGAGTTAGGGGGAGTAACGACAAAGGTGAATTCTGGTTGGGTTAAGATAGGTAGGAATAATAATGCTAATCCTAATAATAATGCTAAGGTGTTCAGTAGAAATAATCAGGGAAGTAATAATAATCAGGGTAATGCTAATAATAATTTTTCTCCTAACAGAGGTAATAGGCCAAATATATACAATCCAGAGAAATTGAAAACATTGACTTGCTTCTTTTGCAATAAGAAGGGGCACGTAAAGAGTATGTGTTATGCGTTTAGAAAATCTCAAAATGCTAATGTTAGGCCAGTGATGGGCGTGGAAGAGAGAGAGAGAGAACCTACCCCAACAACATCCGCTGATCAATGACTACCTGGTTGTTTTGACAGATATTTGTCCTTCGGTAGTGTCTCCTTCGCCAATTCGTCCGAGAAAAGACGAGTGCGTATTTTGCGTGATACCGGTGCAGCTCAGTCTTTGATACTAAGGGAGGCATTACCTTGTAATTTTGTACCCAAAAGTGGGGAATTTGTGTTATTGGCTGGTTTTCCTGATTCCGTAAAGTCATATGCTATTGAAAATTTTAATTTAATCTGCCCTTCCTTTGCAGGAGATTTGAAATTGGCCATTGTTGATAAATTCCCGGTTAAGGAGGTTGATGTTGTGTTAGGGAATGATGTGGCTATGAAGAATAATAATTGTCCGATATTGATAAACCCTGATAGTGAAGTAGCAGCAGTTACTCGTTCTAGTGCTAGAATTGTTGACGCTGCAGAGTCAACAATTGATGTAGATTTAAGTAGTTTAGATCGTAGTGATAGCCTAGCTGTAGATCTTGGAATGTTAACGGATAAGTTAAATTGGACTACTGGAGAGCTAATCAAAGCCCAGAAAAAGGAGTTTCGGGAACTCCCTATCGAGTCAGGGGAGGTGTCTGATATGACTGGTCCCAAATTTAAGATATTTAATAATATTTTATATAGGTTGAGTAGGCCTATGGGGGTGGATAATGTTGATTATGAAATTGTGAAACAGATAATGGTTCCTTTTGGTTACAGGAAGGAGTTAATGTCATTGGCGCACGAAAGTGGTCTGGCCGGCCCTTTTGGAATTCATAAAACTTCTTGCAAATTGTTAGGGAATTATTATTGGCCTAAGTTGAAGGCAGATGTAAAGAAGTTTGTCAATAGTTGTGATGTGTGCCAGAGGGTCGGTAAACCCAATCAGCGGATTCCAAAATCGCCTCTATGTCCTATTCCTGTAGTTTCCGAACCTTTTAAGGAAGTCATTATTGATGTGGTTGGACCATTACCGAAGACGCGTAGTGGTAATGAATATATTTTGACAATCATGGATAGGATGTCTCGATATCCCGAGGCAATACCACTACGTACAATAAAGAGTGTTAAAATTGTAGATGTACTAATTGACTTTTTTTACCAGGTTTGGGATGCCTAAGATTATTCAATCGGATTGTGGTTCTAATTTTGTTAGCAGGTATTTCAGAGATAAAATGGCAGAGTTAAATATAAAACATGTGACCTCTTCTCCATATCATCCGGAAAGCCAGGGAGCTCTGGAGAGATTTCATCAGACCCTGAAATCCATGGTAAAGAAATATTGTTTGATTAATGGTTCTGAATGGGATAAGGAAATTACCTTATTTGTTGTTCGCTTTTCGTTCTGTCCCAAGTCAGTCTTTAGGTTTTTCGCCTTTCAGCCTTGTGTTTGGCCATTGTGTTCGAGGTCCTCTTGATGTGGTTCGTGAGTCTTGGGAGGGAGACGTCCCTGAGGTTAATTTATTGGATTATGTGTCTAATCTAGGCGATAAATTAACCAAGGCTTGGAAATTTCCGGGTGAAAACTTATTATGTAGCCAAAAAAGAATGAAGTTTTTCTTTGATAGAAGGTCCAAGGCACGCGACTTTGCGGTAGGCGATAAAGTATTGGTTTTGTTACCCTTCCCAGGGAATCCATTGAAAGCTTCTTTTTCAGGTCCTTGGAAAATTTTGAAAAAAGTAAGTGAAGTTAACTATTTAGTGGAGACACCTCAAAGAAGGAAACCTTTTCAACTGTGTCATGTAAATATGTTGAAAGCTTATATGGAACGGGGAAAAAGTCATTCCTGTGGCAACTATTGGGAACACGGTAGATTCTGAGAACAATAACCATTTTTCTTTTTCAGAGGGGGAGGGTATTGATGATAATTGTTTTAATGGATGTGAATGGCGGTCGGATAATAGAAAGTCTTTGGAAAAATTTTCGGGAGTAATTTCACATTTAGGTAAGGAAGAACAAAGGTCTTTGAAAAAATTTAGTATCTAATTATAAAGAATTATTTTCGGATGTACCGGGTAGGACTTCGGTCCTTGAACATGATGTAGAGGTAGGTAGCGCCACTCCTGTGAAACAATCTCCTTACAGGTTGAATCCCTTCAAAAATGAGGTTGTAGCAAAGGAAGTGGATTATATGCTAAAACATGACCTAATTGAACCTAGTCAAAGTCCTTGGTCATCACCTGTTGTATTGGTCAAGAATCCGACGGTGATTTCAGGTTATGTTTTGATTACCGTAAGTTGAATGAGTTATCTAAATCTGATTGTTATCCATTACCTCGAATTGAGGATTGTATTGATCGAATGGGGAAGGCCAAATACATTAGCAAATTCGATTTGTTGAAAGGTTATTGGCAAGTTCCTCTTTCAAAGCGGGCAAGGGCCCTGTCTGCTTTTGTAACACCACAGGGATTGTTTCAATGTAAAGTTATGCCGTTTGGTATGAAGAACGCGGCTGCTACCTTTCAGAGGTTAATGAATACTTTAGTCCATGGTTTAGAAGGATGTGTTGTGTATATTGATGATATTGTTATTTATAGCGATGATTGGGAAACCCATTTAAAACGTATTAGGGCACTATTTGAGGTGTTGAAAAAGGCAAATTTGGTAATTAATTTAAAGAAAAGCGATTTCGCAAAGGCGAAGGTGGTATATTTGGGTCATGAGGTTGGTAATGGTAAAGTTGCTCCTAAGCAGGCCAATATCGAAAGTATTGAAAATATGGTAGTCCCTAAATGTAGGAGGGATGTCAGAAGATTCCTTGGTTTGAGTGGGTACTACCGAAGGTTTGTTAGGAATTTTTCGGATATAGCCGATCCGTTAACAAATCTCTTGAGAAAGAATGTAGCATTTGTCTGGACGAATGAAACGCAAAGGGCTTTTGATAATTTAAAAAGAGTTTTAATTAATTTCCCTGTCTTGAGAGCTCCTGATTTTGACCTTCCTTTTTCTCTTGCCACGGATGCAAGTGACGTTGGTGTAGGAGCGGTGTTGTTGCAGAATGACGAGCAGGGAGTTTCTCATCCTGTCGCATTCTTTTCAAAAAAATTGTCCTCCGCCCAACGTAGGTATTCCACTGTGGAGAAAGAGACTCTTGCTTTAGTATTTGCTATTAACCATTTTCAGGTTTATCTCTCCTCCTCAGATACACCTATTAAGGTCTTGACAGACCATAATCCCCTGACCTTCATCAGCAGATACAAAAATAAAAATCAACGATTGATGAGGTGGAGTCTCATGCTGCAAGAGTGGAATTTAGAATTTTCCCACATCCCAGGAAAAGATAATATTGTTGCCGATTTTCTCTCTCGCAGCGTTGAATATTAGTTGATTGACAGAGGGCTATGCAGTTATTAAAGGTAGTATCTGTATCGTTCTAATTATGGTGTGTGTGCTGTTGAAGTGGGCACGTAGTGAGTAGAAGTAAATGTATATTTAAGATTTATTAATCATGGTTTGTTTACAGAAGGCTATAATGTTCTGGGTATATTATATGGGATCTTTAAGGTTAAAAGGTGAGGGTGATCACTGGTACTTTCCAATGATTGATTAATTAGATGGGTCATGGGCTCACGG
>NC_090750.1:27639668-27679668 GCF_036898095.1 Palaemon carinicauda | reverse complement strand
TTACTTCGACCTTCTCCTAATTTTATCAACTTTCTTTCATCTTGCTGTCCTATCTCTATGATTATTATTTTTCTTAGTTATATATATATGTAGATGTATGCATATATGTATATATATTTATTTTATTTGTTCATTTATTTATTTATCTATTTTTTTTTTCTATTTTATTTAAATGGCGTGGATATTTCCACATTCGTTATTACTGCCTGCTTAGATGAATGGGAGAAGGGATCACGGTTGGGAGGTATTCGCATTCAAAGCTATATATGAGAGTATTGGATGATCTCAGCCATCCCAAAGATGGTTTGGACCTTTTTGGCGGAACTACTCTCAAGGGTTGGGTCATCGGAATCCAGGGGGATCCAATCCTTGAGGTGGGACTCTTGGCTTTTGGCCGGAAGCCCATCATTACAGATATGGGGAGGATGATTCCATATTACTTTGGTCTCAGTCCTAACAGGCGGGTTTAGCTTACACCTGTGCCTCTATATCTGTTTTGATGCTATCCTTCGGGTAGGGTATGGAGTGGACCATCGGGGAAATATACTCTCATTGTGCCGATAGTGGAGAATGCAAATTTCCTTTCCAATGTATGGTACTTTCTTATAAATTCTCAAGCAGGTACCCCAACAAAACAACAACAAAAAACCTGAAAATCCCACCCTTAAATATGGACCCTTCAAATACTGACTCCTCATCCCCTGGATTTGCTGAACCCCCCCCCCCCCCCGGCACTGTTGACGACTTCTGCTACTGTAATTAAGGAAAACTCTGTTGACGACCTTCGAACTAAAAAGGACCACTCTACTGATGTTAAAAAATCTAGCAATTTGGGTAACACAGGGAAACTACGATTCCTTCATGTTTCCCAAATCCCATTAGAGACAAATTATGATGATATATATAGAGCATTTGAGTGCTATGGATTGATAAAGGAAATAAGGATGAGACTTGGAGATGAAAAATGGGACTCTTGGATATCTTTTGAAAGTCACGATGAGGCGTTTAATGCCATAAGTAATATTAGTAGTATCAAAATTAACGAATTGAACATCATGGGAGCTCTTTGTGATAAGGTCCCAAAGGAATTGGATGTGTACAAACCTGCTGATTGGTTTGAAAAAGATAGAAATGTACCCATCGCCTTCACAGAGAAAACCCAAACCACCAATGTGGCTCTTAGCTGAATCTAAAGGGATAATAGGGAATTATTTTAAGATATGTAAGTTTATCCAAAGAAAAGTAGGAACCATAGCACCTGGAGATATATCTCGTTTTGGGAAGAAACAGTTATCTCATGCATGCCAAATCTTCGACTCAGTCTGCAATACTGTCTAACTTACAGACAGGCAGTGATGAAATTACATTGGAAATGAAACCTCATCTAAATTTTAGTTATGGAAGGGGAGAGGTCTTTAATAAGGACCTATACGAATTTACAGAGGAGGAGATACTTTCTATGTGTCCATTAAATGTATGGAAAGTGCATAAGGTTCCTGGAACTTCAATGATTATACTCACTTTCCAGGATGCTGATGTACCTTTCCATATTTTTATTGAAAATGAAAGGATTAAAGTTTGGGCTTTCAAACAAAAGCCCCTGCAATGTTTTAATTGTTTTAAATTTGGACACCCATCCAAAGTTTGCAAAAATGAAAATGTGTGATATTTGCTCCAAAACTTATCATGGAGAATGTACACTTGAGGCCAGGTGTTCAAATTGCAATTTGAATCATAAATCAACTGATAGGAGATGCGAACTGTATAAGTTGGAGGAAGCTGCCCTAAACAAATCAAGTTTAGAACACATAAGTGTGGGACATGCAAAAAGACTGTTGAATAAATCAACCCGCTATGCAAAGGCCTTAAAATCAAAGGTAAATTTACCACAGGAGACAGCAACCCCACCTAGCACTGCCAGTAATCCTAAGAAAAGAAATACAACCTCTGATAATAAAGTACTGCATGACAAGGTAATCATATCACCTTCTGAGGCTTAGCCACAGCGTATTAAAAATGGGTCATTGCCCATTTCTGTACAGCCTTCGTCCCCCATTACCAACAATAGTACTAACCTCTCCCAGGCCATGTCCTTGCCTGATTTGATGGAGATGCCACCTAACACCAAGTTACCAGGTGCACCTGTATTGGGGAAGGTGCAAAAACCTGGTAGCTCAAAACCTACTAATCGGAAAAGAGAGAGACCTCCATCTCTCTCGCCCCCTTCCATAAGAAATATCAAAATTACGACGTCAAATAAATATGATGATTTGTCTGTTGATATTTTTGATCTGGAAGTCAATTTAAATAAATCGGAAATCCAAGTGGAGGTCCACCAACCTCCTCAACAATCAGATCAAAAAGACAAAAAGAAAATCATAAATTCTAAACCCAATCTATCAAGACCCTCTTTAATAAAACCACCTAAAAATAGTTTTAGATCAAAAACTGCTAATGGGAAGACTCCATCCAAGGGGTCTACCAAATTATAAACCATAGTTTTTTCCTCCATTTTGCAATGGAATTGTCAGGGTTTAAGGGCCAAATATGAAGAACTTAAGCTCCTTATTCATGAGCATTCCCCCATAATTATTTGTCTACAGGAGAGCAAACTTGATCATAATACCCCTTGCCCTCGTGAATACATTAGTTATAGGACACCATATGATCACCAAGTGGGGAGCCATGGCGGAAGTCTCATATACGTTCGTCGAGATGTTCCCCAAGTTTCTCTGTCTATTCGTACACCTCTGCAGGCAGTGGTTGTACAGATCGACATAGGGCAAAAATATACAATTTGTTCTCTGTACTTGCCTCCAAATGATAACATTTTGTATGACAACTTAGTGGAGGTGATTCAACAACTCCCTCAACCTTTTCTTTTACTTGGAGATTTGAATGGTAGACACCCTTTGTGGGGTGATGTTTTAGCAAACACGAGGGGAAATATCATATCATCAATTGTGGAAAATGAAGATGTGGGACTCCTTAATACAGGAGAGCCCACACACTTTCATGTCCAGACAGGTACCTTGTCATGTATTGACCTATCAATCGTAAGCTCTAATTGCCTTCTCGACTTCGATTGGAGAACATTAGATGATTGGCATACTAGTGATCATGCACCAATCATTATAAACACCAACAATGGTCCACCTTTACAGGGATCGCCACGATGGAATCTTGACAAGGCGGACTGGGATAAATTTCGTGAGCTAAGCGAAATTGAGGGGGATGCAGGACAAGTTGAAAATATCGATGTTGCCATAGACTTACTGAATGGAACTCTCCATACAGCAGGAGTCAATTCAATTCCAAAAACAACAGGGTTATTCAAACGACGACCAGTCCCGTGGTGGTCTTCAGAACTAACTGCCCTGCACAGAGCCACAAGAAGATCTTTAACACGATTGCGTAGACGCAGAACTGATGAGAATTTAATTATGTACAAGAAATGTAGAGCACAGTTCCGTCGTGCCATGAAAGAAGCAAGGCGCCAGTCATGGATGTCTTTTGTTTCCTCCATTAACAGTAGAACACCACCATCTTCTGTGTGGAGGAAAGTAAAAAAGATAGCTGGCAAATTCACTCCCAACCCACCACCAGTGTTGAGGGTGAATGGCCAGTATGTAACTGAAGCAAATGATGTTAGCAATGCCCTGGCTAATCATTTTTCAAAAGTATCCAGCAAGTGTGAAGGAGCTCCTGGTCACCAGTATAGGAGCACTGAAGAAAAGAAAATTTTGAATTTTGCAACAAGAAGGGAAGAGTCGTATAATTCTCCTTTCACTGAAAGAGAATTTGATTCCGCACTTGCTCATTGCAATGATACAGCCCCTAGACCCGATGGAATTCCATATGCAATGATTAAACATGTACATTTTAATACAAAGCTATTTATTTTAAGTATTACTAATAGAATATGGCATGATCATAGTTACCCTAGTGTTTGGGAACTAGCCATTATTTTAGCCTTTTTAAAACCCGGTAAAGACAAGTTTTTAGCAGCAAACTATCGTCCTATTGCATTGACATCTTGTTTATGTAAAATCATGGAGAAGATGGTCAATGCAAGGCTGATGTGGTACCTTGAAAAGAAAGGTATTTTATCACCGATTCAATGTGGATTCCGAAAAATGCACTCAACGACTGATGTGTTGATACGACTAGAGTCTTCTATTTGTGAAGCCTTTGCTTCCAAACAGCACCATGTTACAGTATTTTTTGACCTTGAAAAGGCATGTGATACCACATGGAGATATGGTATACTTTAAACCATTCATGAATTGGGATTGAGAGGAGAGCTGCCACTATTTATCCAGGCATTTCTTTCACGTAGAGTTTTTCAAGTGAGAGTTGGGGAAACTCTATCCGAGAGTAAGTGCCAGGAAGAAGGAGTTCCTCAGGGTAGTGTGCTGAGTGTAACCCTTTTTGCACTAGCAATTCCCCAGGATGTTCTCTCAACATTATTTGTGGATGATCTCTCAATATCATTTGCTGGCACCAGAATGGCAATGGTTGAGAGAAAAATCCAACTCTCTATTGATAAAATTATCCAGTGGGCTGACATGAATGGATTTAAGTTCTCGACAAGTAAAACTACCGTTGTCCATTTTTGTCGTATCCGGGGAGTACATCCAGACCCGGATATATACATTAAAAGTCAACGGATACCATGTGCAAGAGAAGCTAAATTTTTAGGTTTGATATTTGATTGTAGGCTGACATGGGTTTCTCACTTAAAAGCATTAAAAGCTAAATGTGTTGAAGCTCTGAATATCTTAAAAGTATTGTCCCATACATCGTGGGGGGGAGACCGCAATACTATTTTAAAATTATACAAGGCCTTGATTTTTTCCAAAATTAGTTATGGTTGTGAGGTATATTCTTCAGCCACCCCAAGCCGGTTAAAAATATTAGACTCGATACATCATGCAGGTATTAGATTGTCTACTGGAGCTTTTAAAACGTCGCCTATCCCAAGTCTCCTTGTTGATGCTGGAGAGTTACCTCTAGACTTTTACCGAATGTCTTCCATTCTTCGGTATTGGTTTAGATTGCAAAGACTTCCTAACTCTCTAGCATTTCAGACTGCAAGCCTTGTAAGACACGCATCATACTTTGAGTTGCACCCAAAATCTCCTCAACCTTATGGCTTTCGGGTGAAACGATTATTAAATAGTCTGGATATAACTAGAAATAAGGTACTTCCATTCAAGGTATCATCAACGCCTCCATGGAAGTTACCGAAGATATCTTTTTGTAAATATTTTATTGGAGATAAGAAGAATATGTCAGACCTAGAAACCAGGTCTCTTTTTAATGAACATGTTAAAGAACATAGAGGATCAACTTTTATCTATACTGATGGCTCCAAATCTGATGCTGGCGTTGGATTTGGAGTACATAGTAATGGTTTTAATTGTAGAGGTGCACTTCCTCTGACCGCTTCCATATTTACTGCCGAACTGTATGGCATATTAACCGCTGTTGAGAAAATAGCGTTGGAGAAGGAGGGTAATTTTACAATTTTTAGTGATGCAAGGAGTGTCCTTCAAGCTATGGAAGTTTTTAATTCTAATAACCCTCTAGTTTTAAAGATTTTAGAATGGCTTATCATTATTGGACGGAGAGGTATAACAGTTCAATTTTGTTGGGTTCCAGCACATGTAGGTGTGTCCGGGAATGAGAAGGCAGATTCACTGGCTAAGGAGGCTGCATCCGAGTTGCTGCCAAGAAGGTATCCCATTCCCTGTGATGATTTCTTACCTGACATCAAGAAATTGGTTTGCAATAAATGGCAACAGCAATGGGATAGTCAAGATGGCAATAAAATGCGAGAGATAACAAATGACATATCTCCTTGGAGGTATAATATGATGCCCCGAAAATGGGAGACGTCTCTTTGTCGTCTCCGTATTGGTCACACTCGGTTGACACACGAGTTTCTGCTGAAGGGCCAACACCAACCGTATTGTGATGACTGTTTAGTACCTCTAACAGTAAGGCATTTGTTGACCGAATGCCCCAATTATAACAACTTGCGGAATAGATATTTGTTTGAGGCTCGAGGTGAGGGTGGCAGGTTCATCCTTGCCAAGATTCTTGGAAATGATGTGTCCTACCATGCAAGTGGCATTTTTAGATTTATTTCAGAAGCAGGTCTTCTGAAAAATATTTAACTTCTATGACATTCAATTTTTATGATTTTAATTGAATACTATTTAATTTTTATTTTATTTTATTTTTTATTTTTGTATACATAAATTAAATGTTCCCGGCGTCAATGACCTTAGATGTCAGGATGCCTGAAAACTTTAAATCATTCATTCATTCATTTTGGACAGGTAGCAGAAGGTTGAGGGCATTGTTATCAGGTTTTAGTCTGCATGAACGAAAGAAGTATGTCGGGCCCTTACTTCTTTCTTCATCATCCCCTCTACTGGGAAGCAGCATCCTGGTCTCTGCATAGCAGACCTCAAACCTCTGCAGGTAAACCATGCTTCCTTTTGTTCCGAGTATTGAGTCAATACTGTCGCGTCCCCCATACCCTGATGAGGTGGTATTGGGAACGTCCTAACCTAGAGTTCCTTCTGGAACTCCAGGTCAACTGCCTAGGACGGGTCACACTTCTTCCTTCACACACAAGCTTATGTAGGCCACACGGTTCCTTGCGGAGCAAGGAACTTGTGAGGTGCAGGGACTCCTTTTCTCGAGTGCGACTCACTCGGATTCTGAGTCCCCGGGTAAAGCCAAAGCCAGTATGGCTGGGGACTTTCCACCCTTCCTAAGGGGTAAGTCACCCAATGTAAATAGCGTGGTTTGTATTTCGGTTACGGAACAAATGACAAATTCGAAGATAATTTGTATTTTTCCTAACCATACAAACCTTAGCTATTTACATATATTTTCCCGCCAGCCCTGTCCCCCAAGACAAGTCTTACCTCTAAGTGAAAGTGAAGCATTCACCGGTGTGTGAGGGGGGGAGGGGTATCTAGCTACCACTCCCTACCCCCCCGCTAACTAGCGCGGAGGTAATACACCCTCGTTAAATTCTAATGGCTCGCCATTTCAGCTACGCTAAAAGGTAAACACAATGTAAATAGCTAAGGTTTGTATGGTTAGGAAAAATACAAATTATCTTCGAATTTGTCATTTTAATGCCTGCTAACCTCTTCCCAAAATTGTGGACCTATGGTCTTTCTTCTCCTGTAGTTTTTCGTCTTGGTAATATCCTACAAGGTTCAAATGTCTGAAGTGCGAGAGTATTTGGTTTTTTTATAGTTACGGAATGAAAAAGCTTTTCTATTAAAAGACAGGTGTTTCCTATGGAAAAACGTTTGTTTACTCCGAAAATTATTTCCACTGCAATGAAAACTTAATGATAATTGATAATTCAATTTCCAGCCAAATGCATGAACCATATATATTTCTTACTCGCTATCTTGTGTTTTATGCATTTCTGACCATGATTATCAGGGCAAACCACACTTTCATGAGTTTTTGGACCCCCTTACATAAAGACAATTATGGGGGACGCCAGTGGGAAACTGGGATTTTTCAGGTTGGGAAATGGCAAAGAACGAGTGATCTGTAGCAATGATAATGGTCATAAATGCAAAATAAACACAATATAACCAGTTGGAAAAATATATGGTTCATGTGTGTGGCTGAAAATTAAAGTATAATTGTCTATGATTCACTTCGTCCTACTGGTTTTTTATCCACTGTGCGCTTGCTTCATTCGCGGAAAAAGAAAAAATTCAAGCTCTGTATGTACTGGCAAGCGGTAATGATCTGAGCCCACAATCCCCGTGGCTCATTATTTCGCGATTTCTTTTTACTTATAATAAATTTCGAAATAGATTGTGCTTCCCTCAAGTTCCCTCTTGGAGACATCTTTATGTGATGGTGGTTTAACTCAAACTGAAAGGAAGGGTGGAGAAAAATGGCTGTTATAAGAACGACTTCCGGGAACTTGTGCATAAATATTTGGAAGCTCCTAATTGGTTAATAAATCCAGGTAATGATTGTGTCATACTAAAAGCAGAAAAGCCGGCCAAAGCAAATGCAAGCAACACATGCACAGTTACCAGAGTAACTCGACATCAGTCTCCCAGATGTAAACAATGGACTTGGAGTGATAGATAGACTTCATATTTTAATCGACCGACACAAGTTATTATGCCCTAGTCCCTATTAAATACATATAGAGAAAAAGGTTTTATTATAGTTACAGACGGGGAAAACTTTCCTTCTAAAAAACTTTTTCCTTTTGAAAAACTCCCTTTTCCTTTGAAATTAGCACTTACTTTTACCGCAAATACGTAGGTAATGAAATATATATCTATATCTGCTGGTAATGGGGAACCCCCAGTGGGAACCTAGGTTTTTGGGTGGGGAAAACAGAATTTAATGATAAAACAAACCTTTTCTTCTCTATAAATTATTTTCTTGGACATACAATAAATCTATGGGAAACTGCACAAATTATCTATAACATATGTGAGCCCTCGTTTATCGCGGTAGATAGGTTCCAGACCCGACCGCGATAGGTGAAAATCCGCGAAGTAGTGACACCATATTTACCTATTTATTTAACATGTATATTCAGACTTTTAAAACCTTCCCTTGTACGTAGTACTGTTAACAAACTACCCTTTAATGTACAGAACACTTAATGCATGTACTACAGTACCCTAAACTAAAACAGGCACAAATATTAAAGGCGATTTTATATCATGCGTTTCCTAAACACGCCAAAAAGCACGTTAAAAATTGGCAACCAATGTTTTGTTTACGTTTATCTCTGATCATAATGAAGAAACAAACGCATTTAGTGTACACATCTGTGTATAGGTTAGTTTTTGCATCGATTATATTGATTATACAGTAAGTTGATTTTGTTATTTCCAATGTTTTACTTAATTTTTCTTAGGACTTCCAAATGAAATGTTTTTCTTTATGACGCCGCCTGAAACGACGGCGTCATAAAGTACGCTCAGTAAACAGCCACGCTCAGTAAACAAAGAAGGCATTTAACGCGCATGATGAAAGTGATAAATAATGATACCCCTTACAGTAAAAGCTTTTAGAAAATATGTTTTTACAAATATTATTTACCGTATCTATATAAAATCATACAGTACATACTGTACGTAGCAAAGCAGGAAAACAATTTATGAGAGAGAGAGAGAGAGAGAGAGAGAGAGAGAGAGAGAGAGAGAGAGAGAGAGAGAGAGAGAGAGAGAGAGTGAGTGAGTGAGTGAGTGAGTGAGTGAGTGAGTGAGTGAGTGTTTACAACATGTATACTCTTCAGACTTTTAAAACCTTCCTTTTAACTTAATGCATACTAAACTAAAACAGGCACAAATATTAAAATGTTAGAATATTAAAGTAAAAAATAAAGATTGTTACTGTACTCGCCACGAAAGAAGTTGAAGAAAAACTTGAATGATGATGGCGATGAATTTGCTGCACAGTAGAAATGATGAGGATGAAGCTGATGATGTCTTCTACTGTGCAGCCAATGATAGTATTTTACGTCTCTTCAGACGGAGGTGTCTTTTCCTGGGACACCTCTTCAACTTCTTCCTGGGAAACTTATTCAATTTCTTCCGAAGGCGTACTAGCAGGAGAAACTGGCTCTTTTTTGCGAGGCTGGAAGAACATTGTGATCGGAAGTTGCTGCCGCTGCTTCTTTTTTCGCTCTAAGAGCATCCTGTAGGGAGTCATGTCTTCATCGATTTTGTTTCAGAATTGCATAGAACGAACCATATCCTCGTCCCACTCTTGCAACATTTCTTTCACCTCCTTTATATGGTTGCAGACCTTGGCAAGCCGTTCTAATGTTAAGCCCGTTTCTTCGACATTTTCTGGGGTCTCTTCCTGTGTTTTGCTCTCTTCTTCACTGGCCGATTTCGTCAGGTCTTCGAGGTCTGCGTCAGTTAGCGGCTGGGAATGGCAGTCCAACAACTCGTCGACGTCTTCAGTCGTCATGTCGCCAAACCCGTCACCTCCAATTATCGCAGCCAACTGCACAGATTTGCGTATTGCAAGTGTTGGATTTCAGACGGAGTAAATCCCTCGTCGTCGTAAACAATCTGGGGCCACAACTTCTTCCAGCTCGCATTAACGGTTGCAGGTTTCATTTCCTGCAGTGCCTTCTGAATGTTCTGCAGGCACGTGGCTATGGTGTACTGCCGCCAGTACGCCTTCAAATTAAAATCTTCATCTTCATCTTCTTGGGCAGCATCCACACACGCAACGAGGTCCGCCAAGGTATTCTTCGTGTAGAGGGCCTTGAAGGCCCTGATAACCCCCTGGTCCATCGGTTGAATTAATGACGTGGTGTTGGGTGGCAGGAACTCAACCTGAACGCCCTCACGCGACAGGTCAGTTGCGTGTCCACCAGCGTTATCCGTAAGGAGAAGGATCTTGAATGGCAAGCCCTTCTCTAAGAGATATTGACTGACTTGCGGGATGAAACACTGGTGGAACCAGTTGGAGGTCAGCATCTTCGTAATCCATGCTTTTGGATTATGCATCCAGTACACGGGAAGGAGATTCTTATTCTTATTTTTCAAAGCGCGAGGATTTTTCGACTTGTAAATAAGCCCCGGCTTTAGCAAAAATCCAGCAGCATTGCCACACATCACGAGGGTAATGCGATCCTTGAATGCTTTAAAGCCAGAGGCTTTGGCTTCTTCTTTGAACAGGAAAGTTCGCGACGGCATTCTCTTCCAAAACAAGCCTGTCTCATCCATATTAAACACTTGTTCCGGCTTGTATCCACCTTCGGCGATAATATTCTTGAACGTCTCGTTCACGTAAGTTTCAGCAGCGGCAGTGTCAGCGGAAGCTGCCTCGCCATGCAGGGAAACGCTTTTCAGGGCGAAGCGTTTCTGAAACTTCGCGAACCATCCTTTGCTGGCGGAAAAACGTTTCTGAGGCTGGGAATCAGTGGATGTCCCTGGTTGAGGTTCATCTACATCATCATCTTCAGCATGGTCGCCATCGTCGTCTTGAGGTTCCTTTGCCGCAAAATTCTCATACAAGCTTAAAGCCTTGGTTCGGATGGTGTTTGTATCCAAGGCTATGTTCTTCTTCCGGCAGTCGGCAATCCACACTGCTAAAGCACCTTCCATGCGTACGATCATTTTATTACGCGTGGTAACGACTCGCTTCGCTGATCTGCTAAAGGTGATGGTAGCCGTCTTTCTAATGTTCGCCTCGTCCTTCTTGTTATAGCGAACGGTGGATTCGTTGACTCCAAAATGGCGGGCTGCGGCCGCGTAACTTCTACCGTCTTTTAACATATCGAGAAGCGTCACCTTCTCAGCAATCGTCATCATCTTTCGGTGGCGTTTAGGCTCACTACCAGCCTTAGTAGAAGCAGAACGCTTGGGAGGCATTGTACAGTAGGGTTTAACAGAAAGTTCAACAAAAAGTTCAACTTAAAACAGTCACGCACAGCACAGATTAAAGTTCACAATAACTTAACAACATCTACACAGCGATACGGGGGGAGACAAAGTGACCGCGAAAAGATGCTGGAAGTTGGAGATGCGGGCAAAACACCAATCACAGGCTAGATTACAAAACTTGGGTTCTGATTCGTCATCTATCAGCACTTGAACCAATCACAATCCGTCTTATATGCTACGTAGGTTACCAATTCAAAGTACAAGGTACCCTACGTATACAGTAATAATAATGATAATAATAATAATAAATAATGATAATAATAATAATAATAATAATAATAATAATAATTTTAATAACAACAACAACAATAATAATAATAATAATAATACAGCTTTACGTACGCTATTTTACGCTTGTTTTGTTGTAGGATATGTCTCTCTCTCTCTCTCTCTCTCTCTTTCTCTCTCTCTATCTCTCTCTTTCTCTCTTTCTCTCTCTCTTTCTCTCTCTCTATCTCTCTCTCTCTCTCTATCTCTCTCTCTCTCTCTCTCGTACGCTTATTCGAGATGTGATTTTTGCAACAAAGAATATTATTGGATGCAGTACTACGTACGTATACATACAAAAGATTCATGGAAAAGATGCACATCCATTACATTTGTAGTACAGTAGTAGCCATCAGCAGCCTTACACCATTCTAATATGGTATGACTGCATCTGATTTTCGTTTCATGTTCGATTTAATTTTACTACGTACTGTATACAGTACTGAATTATCGTATGATCACATTTTCTTTTCGTGTTTTATTTCTTTCTGTACTGAATTATATGTCATATCTAATGCAATGAATAATCAGTAAGAGCAGATATTACTAATTACAGTATTAATGGAATTACAGGTAACGAAATATCGTATTTGGGGTCTTCAGATATCGCGGTACAGTATTTTCGAAATTTCCGGAAAATCCGCGATATGTTTATATATATGGGTTATGAAAAAAACCCGCGAAGTGGTGAATCCGCGATGGTCGAACCGCGAATTAGCGAGGGCTCACTGTACTACTGGTATAATTTTCATTTGCATGTAGACATTTCACGGATCGGTTGTATTCTTTCCTGTTCGTTCATGTGTACTTACCAGTTTTTGAATTTCTGCACATAAACCCCGCCCTTCTACGCATAAACCCCACCCCCCTTTTTGACCAATGGGATTACTCTTTTTCTCTTATAAACCCTGCACACTCTTACCCACGACATATACCCTGCACACTCTTACCCACGACTTTCTTTTGACCAATGGGATTACTCTTTTTCTCTTATAAACCCTGCACACTCTTACCCACGACTTTCTTTTGACCAATGGGATTACTCTTTTTCTCTTATAAACCCTGCACACTCTTACCCACGACTTTCTTTTGACCAATGGGATTACTCTTTTTCTCTTATAAACCCTGCACACTCTTACCCACGACTTTCGAGTATTCTGCTTCATCTGACCCTTCTTATACTATATGTACCCATTCTTTTATGTAATACCCACATGGACATAGTACGTTTTACCTAAGATATTCTTTTAATACCGTACGTTTATACAATACCCACGTGAACATATGATTTTTCATCCTAGTTGTTCAAGTATACGGTGACATGACCCCCAAATATCGTTGTTACATATTCGTTAGTGCAATACCCACCTGTATATTTCTCTTTTGTTTCCTTACCCCTTTCAAATATTTTTTCCCTTATTACAGCATTTCAATTTCTTACCATAAAATATTTTTTTCCTTCATTTTACCTTACTATTTTTTTGTCATACCTGTTACTACCTCATCACACCAAGTTTTAAACACAAGACTTACCCGGTAGTTATATATATAGCTCACGTCCCCGACGTCAACGGCAGAAAATTCGAAACTCGTGCCAACCGCCAGTTGGATAGCCAGGTGTACCACCCCTGCACCCTAGCGAGGTACCTGGGAACCATTCCAGTGACCCTCATATTTTCCCTGCCGTCGCTAGCGGCGACACGTGAATTCTACTCCGTCATTACTGATCGTTTTTTTGGTGAAGTACAAATCTTTGGTTATTGACTCCCGCTTGTTTTTTATCTCGCTTTGCATATTTCTTGATTTTGTTTGGATTAGATGATTTTTGACCTTTGCTTGTCTGAATTCTCTTAAATTTTTCAAAATGGCCACCCCCCTATAACTTTTAGGTTATGTGTGACTAGTGGGTGTAAGACCCGTATGGCTAAAGCCTCTCTTGACCCCCTTTCTCTCTTGTGTTGCTTGTAGGGGTAAAGAGTGTGATTTAGGTGATCGCTGTGACGAATGTGTTTTGCTGTCAGAGCATGAATGGATTGAGTTTGATAGATACAGACGTAAACTCAAAAGGGATAGATTGAGGTGTAGTTCTTCTCGTTCATCTAAGATTGAGGTGTAGTTCTTCTCGCTCATCTAGAGATATTTCCTCCTCCCATGTAATTAATCCTATTCCTTCACCTGTAGTGGTAGATCCTGATCCCACCATTGCAATTGGTAATGAACCTTCACTAAAAGATATTTTAGTGGCGATTCAAGCTCTCGGCGCTAAAGTTGAATCTTTGGCTGCGGACAGGACACAGTTGATGTCCGATGTGCGTCTATTAAAAGGTGAAGGTGCAAGTGCAGTGAAGTTAAGTGCAGTGGAGGGTGCGCCTGCTCGTGTCTGTCGTCCTCCTAGTCCTAGACCTCTTCCAAGCTCCCCAACCCCTGGGAGAAGGAATGGCGAAAGGAGACGAAAGGCTTTATCAAACGAGCAGACGTCCCCTCGAACGTACCTGTGGGCGCCTCCCAGGACGTTCGCCCTCACCATCGGAAAGGTGAGATTGTGTTTTTCGTCGTCTTTGGATGACCCCTTGCCTAAAAGAGGCTGGAAGCTCGCTTCCAGACCTCTTAAGAGGTCCTATGATACGGCCTATCGACGTCCTGCTAGTTAAAAACCTGGATGCAGTCACTGGGATTTTCCAGAGCCTTTTGAAAGCCCCCCGACCAAACGTCCTTTTAAAACGCTGGACGTTTCCAAGGATCCTTCTGTGCACTCAGGACCAGGCTTTACCTCTTTTCAAGCTCCCAAGCAGCCTTCAGACTGGATTTTGCCTTCTAGGCGCTCTGTTCCGTTTAGCGGTGATGAGAACGTTATGACTTCATCACCGTTTTCACAACGTTCGGATCCTAACTTTGTAATTCTTCAAGACATGCAAAGCAGGCTCTCATCCTTTATGCAATCATACCAGCGCAGCGACAAATCTCATATCAGCGGTCGTGATCGGAGCAGCGAACCGGGACGTGTTTCCGAGCGCCCTCGTAATCGGGGATCGAAGCTTCCTGCTAGCCGCTACGAACGGCCTTTAGGAAGTGATCGTGATCGTTCTCCTAAGTCCGCAGTCCACAGTTCTTTTATTGAACGCGATCGAGACTACGTGCCTGTGCGTTCTTCTAAGAAAGACGTCGGACGTCCTGTTAAACAGGTTATTGAACGTCCTTTTGAACGGGTTACCGATCGTCCTGTTATTCAGCCTTATGTTAGTTCTTTGGATAAGTCTTTCGAACGTCCTTCGACTCAGGCTCCTGGACTTCCTACTGAACAGGCTGCCGATCCTCCTTCGGTTCAGGCTGCCGAACGTCCTTGCAAACAGGCTACCGAACGTCCTTGCAAACAGGCTACCGAACGTCCTTTTAAACAGGCTGCCAAACGTCCTATCATTCAGGAAGTTTCTCTCTCCGCCAATTATTTTAGTGAGCGCCCTTCAGGTCGTGTTTCTGGGAAGATTGCAGTTGAACGAGTCGCTGAACAACAAGCGGTTCGTAGTTCCGATCGCTTGTCAGCAGTTGACGGCAAGCGTGTTTCTGAATATGATCCTGAACGTCCTATCCCTTGTCATATTTCGGATGTTAGTTTGGATTACGGTGAGGAGGCTTATTCTTTTCAAGACATCGATGGGGTTCATGTACAGGAACCCCCCAGATGCTGAAGCCTTGATGAGGATGGGGGGCTTAGGGATTAGCAGCTGGGCTCTAATGAACAGTGGGAACTACTTCCCATTGGACCTCGGTGCCCAGCTGTCGATCCAACTAAATCAGTCAGCACTTTCTCTTTTACTTTTGATTATTTCTTTTTTTCTCCCATCTCTTCCTTTAGGGCTCGATATTGTTGACGACTTTGGCATGTTCGATTTTACTTTGGATGCTGCTTTGGATTTGGCAGTGTGTGGGATGGACTGCATTCCATCTCAACCTGTGCCAATTTAGACGCCATCACCCTCTGGCAGACCCCATTGGGTGCAGACCAAGTCTGTTAAGAGTCGGGCTCCAGTGATCCGGTCTTAAGTCACCCATATTTGCGGGTAATGGGTGACGCCAGGCATTGGAGTCGACGGTGGGAGGGGCTAACTACCCCCACTGACCAGTGTACGCCCACCTTAAGAGAGGCAGCCCCTCTCTAATAGAGGACTGGTCCCCGCTGAAGCCTCTTCTCGTGTTGGGCCACATGGGATAGGAGGACTGACATCCTCCGATAAGAGGTGGATAACCCGGCTTGCTTTTTCAAAAAAACCCAACACCTCTGTTGACGACCTGGAAAATACAAACATGGACCTCGGTACAGACAGCTCCAACTCGGGTTCTAACATTGTAACGTTAGAACCTTATTCACGTCATGTGAATAATAAAACGCTAGAGAAGAAGAGAGAGAGAGTGAAAAATGATGACAGTACAGAAAGATATAGAAAAGTAGAAGTATTACCTGGTCACTATGAAGTAGTGAATTATGAAAAATTTTTTATCTTGGAATTTGAAAACGGAAGAAATGAGCGTATAAATGTTTTTAAAGCTAATAGGGAAATAGTTACTTTATGTGGAGGGCAGCCAAAAATTTTACCCCAGGGAAATGGAAGTCTCTTGATAGAGAGACTGTCCCCATTACAAGGTGAAAGGTTAAAAACACTTACAACATTGAATGGTCATAGCATAAAATGCGTTTTGCACCCTACTTTCAACCAGAGTAGAGGTGTGATATATGCTCCAGAATTGTTGGATATAGAGGAAAAAGAAATAGAGGATGAACTGAAAAATCAAGGAGTAGTTAAAGTAGTCAGAATGAGAAAGAGAGTTGGAGAATAACGTATCCCTCTTGCTACTCTGATTATAACATTTGATCAATGCCGATTACCAAATGTTATAAAAGCTGGTTGGTTATCTTTGAAGGTAAAACCATATATCCCTTCACCATTGCGATGTTATCATTGCCAAATGTATGGCCATTTAAGCCAGAAATGTAAAGAAAAACTAAACAATAAGCCAGCTGTTTGTGCCAACTGTGGAAAAAGTAGTCATGGAGTATGCATCGAAAACCCTAATTGCATACATTGTGGGGAAGCACACCCAGCTACATCTAAAAGCTGTGTAAAGTTTATTTTTGAAAAAGAAATCCAGGCCATTAGGACCATGGAAAGGGTTACTTTTAAAGAGGCTCGTAAAAGAGCTCTTGAAAAGCAAATAAGACCAGGGCAACCTTTTTCAATGGTTCTGAAGAAAAACTTGCCAAACCACACAGACAAAAATTATATCTCTACTTCTAAGATAAAGAAACAAATGAAAGTAGTTAAAGAGGTTGAAAGTCCCATCGAAAATCTATATCCTGAAATTGTGGAAAAATCAAAACGGACACTTAAAGATCTGAAAATTATTCAAAAGCCAACTACTCCGATTTTAAACAATAGTACAAACCTCTCACAGGCCGTTTCCTTGCCTGATCTGATGGAGGTTGCACTCGAAACCAATTTACCTGGTGAACCCGTAGTGGGGAAGGTGCAAAAACCTGACAGATCACAACCTCTTAATCGAAAAAGAGAGAGACCTCCCTCCCTCTCGCCTCCTACCATAAGAAACATTAAAGTCACGACTTCCAATAAATATGATATCTTGTCTGCTGATGTTTCTGAACAACTAGAAGGTAAATTGAACCAATCAGAAATTCAAGTTGAGGTCCACCATCCTCCTCAACAATTAGATCAAAAGGACACAAAGAAAAAGAGAAACACAAAACCCACTATATCAAGATCCTCTCTAGAGTTACCTCCGGGAAATATTGTTAGATCAAATATTGCCAATGGGAAGACTTCATCCAAGGTGTCTTCCAAAAAATAAAACATAGTTCTTTCCTCCATTCTGCAATGGAATTGCCAGGGTTTAAGGGCGAAATATGAACAACTTAAGCTCCTCATACGTGAGCACTCCCCTATAACAGTATGTCTACAAGAAAGCAAGCTCGATGCTAATACTCCTTG
This sequence comes from Palaemon carinicauda, assembly GCF_036898095.1. Lineage (NCBI taxonomy): Eukaryota > Metazoa > Arthropoda > Malacostraca > Decapoda > Palaemonidae > Palaemon > Palaemon carinicauda. The sequence continues at coordinate 27,661,916 of NC_090750.1, read as the reverse complement.
TCCTCGAGAGTATGTTAGCCATAGGACACCATATGATCAACGAGCAGGGAGCCATGGGGGAAGTCTTATATACGTTCGTCGAGATGTTCCCCAAATATCTTTGTCTATCTGTACCCCTCTGCAGGTAGTGGCTGTACAGATTGATATAGGGAGAAAATACACAATCTGTTCTCTTTACTTGCCTCCAAATGATAACATCTCATATGATAATATAGTAGAGGTGATTAAACAACTCCCACAACCCTTTCTCTTACTAGGAGACCTTAATAGTAGACATCCTTTATGGGGTGATGTTTTAGCAAATGCAAGGGGTAATATTATATCGTCAATTTTGGAGAATGAAGATGTCGGACTCCTCAATACAGGAGAGCCCACACATTTTCATGTACAGACAGGTACCTTGTCCTGCATTGACCTATCAGTTGCAAGCTCTAACTGTCTTCTCGATTTTAATTGGAGAACATTAGATGATTGGCATACTAGTGATCATGCACCAATCATTATAAACACCAACAATGGTCCACCTTTACAAAGATCACCTCGATGGAATCTTGATAAGGCGGACTGGAATAGATTTCGGGAGTTAAGTGAAATTGAAGGAAATGCAGAACAGTTTGAAAGTGTTGATGATGCCATAGACTTACTTAATGGAACTCTTCACACAGCAGGAGTGATTTCCATTCCCAAAACAACTGGGATATTCAGACGACGACCAGTCCCCTGGTGGTCGTCAGAACTAACTGCCCTGCACAGAGCCACAAGAAAGTCTTTAACTCGATTGCGCATGCGCCGTAATGAGGAGAATTTAGTCGTATACAAGAAATGTAGAGCACAGTTCCGCCGTGCCATGAAAGAAGCTAGGCGCCAGTCTTGGATGTCCTTTGTTTCCTCCATTAACAGTAGAACACCAACATCATCTGTGTGGAGGAAAGTAAAAAAGATAGCAGGAAAATTCACCCCAAACCCACCACTAGTGTTAAAGATAAATGGCCAGTATATGACTGGAGCAACCGAAGTAAGCAATGCCCTGGCTGACCATTTCTCAAATGTATCGTGCAAGTGTGAAGCAGCTCCTGGTCACCAGTATAGGAGCAATGAAGAAAAGAAAGTTTTAAACTTCGCAACAAGAAAGCAAGAGTCATACAATTCTCCTTCTACTGAAAGAGAATTTGATTCTGCTCTTGCTACTTGTAACGATACAGCCCCTGGACCCGATGGAATTCCATATGCAATGATTAAACATGTACCTTTTAATACAAAGTTATTTATTTTAAGCATTTTTAATAGAATATTGCATGATCATAGTTATCCAAGTGTTTGGGAACTAGCCATTATTTTAGCCTTTTTAAAACCCGGTAAGGACAAGTTTTTAGCAGCAAACTACCGACCTATTGCATTGACATCTTGTTTATGTAAAATCATGGAGAAGATGGTCAATGCAAGACTGATTTGGTACCTTGAAAAGAAGAATATTTTATCACCCATTCAATGTGGATTCAGGAAAATGCACTCAATGACTGATGTGCTGATACAACTTGAGTCCTCCATTTGTGAAGCCTTTGCTTCCAAACAGCACCATGTGACAGTTTTTTTTATCTTGAAAAGGCATATGATACCACATGGAGATACGGTATACTTAAAAGAATCCATGAGTACGGATTGAGAGGTGAGCTACCACTATTCATCCAGTCATTTCTTTCACATAGAGTTTTCCAAGTGAGAGTTGGGGAAGCTCTATCACAGAGTAAATGCCAGGAAGAAGGAGTTCCTCAGGGGAGTGTGCTGAGTGTAACCCTTTTTGCACTAGCAATTAATGGGATATCCTCAGTCGTTCCCCGGGATGTTCTCGCAACATTATTTGTGGATGATCTCTCCATATCATTTGCTGGAGCCAGAATGGCAATGGTTGAGAGAAAAATCCAACTCTCTATTGATAAAATTATTCATTGGGCCGATATGAATGGATTTAAGTTCTCAACAAGTAAAACTACAATTGTCCATTTCTGTCGTATACGGGGAGTACATCCAGACCCGGATATATACATCAAAGGTCAACGGATCCCATGTGCAAGTGAAGCCAAATTTTTAGGGTTGATATTTGATTGTAGGCTTACATGGGTTTCTCACTTAAAAACATTAAAAGCTAAATGTGTTGAAGCTATGAATCTTTTAAAAGTCTTGTCCCATACATCATGGGGGGCAGACCGCAATACAATTTTAAAATTATACAAGGCCTTGATATTTTCCAAAATTAGTTATGGATGCGAAATATACTCCTCAGCAACCCCAAGCCGGTTAAAAATACTAGATTCAATACATCATGCTAGCATTAGATTGTCCACAGGAGCCTTTAGAACCTCCCCTATCACAAGTCTCCTTGTTGATGCTGGGGAGTTGCCTCTGGACCTTTACCGAATGTCCTCTATTATTCGGTATTGGTTTAGATTGCAAAGACTCCCCAATTCTTCAGCCTTTCAAACTGCAAGCTTTGTAAGGCACTCAACCTACTTTGAGTTGCACCCAAAATCTCCTCAACCTTTTGGGTTTCGGGTTAACCAATTATTAAACAATCTGGATATAATTAGAAATAAGGTGCTTCCATTCAAGGTATCATCAACGCCTCCATGGAAATTACCTGACATATCTTTTTGTAGATACTTTATTGGAGTTAAGAAGAATTTGACTGACTTAGAATCCAGGTCTCTTTTTATGGAACATGTTGAAGAACATAGAAGATCGACTTTTATATATACTGATGGCTCCAAATCTGATGCTGGCGTTGGATTTGGAGTACATAGTAATGATTTTAATTGCAGAGGTGCACTTCCTCTAACAGCTTCCATATTTACTGCCGAACTGTATGGCATATTAACCGCTATTGAGAAAATAGCTTTGGAAAAGGAGGGTAATTTTACAATTTTTAGTGATGCAAGGAGTGTTCTTCAAGCTTTAGAAGTTTTTAATTCTAGTAACCCTCTAGTTTTAAAGATTTTAGAATGGCTTTTTATTATTGGACGGAAAGGTATAACTGTTCGATTCTGTTGGGTTCCAGCACATGTAGGTGTGTCTGGGAATGAGAAGGCAGATTTACTGGCGAAGAATGCGGCATCCGAGTTGCTACCAAGGAGGTATCCCATTCCATGTAACGATTTCCTACCTTACATCAAGAAATTGGTTTGTGATAAATGGCAACAGCACTGGGATAGTCAAGATGGCAATAAAATGAGGGAAGTAACAAATATCATATCACCTTGGAGGGATAACATGATTCCCCGAAAATGGGAGACGACTCTTTGTCGTCTCCGTATTGGTCACACACGGTTGACACACGAGTTTATGCTGAAGGGCCAACACCAACCGTATTGCGAGGACTGCTTAGTACCTTTAACAGTGAGGCATTTGTTGACCGAATGCCCTAATTTTACTAACTTAAGAAATAGATATCTGTTTGAGGCTCGAGGTGAGGATGGCAGGTTTATCCTTGCCAAGATTCTTGGACATGATGTGTCTTACTATGCGAGCGGAATTTTTAGATTTATTTCAGAAGCAGGTCTTCTGAAAACTATTTAACTATTGTAATGACTTCTTAATTTTTATGGTTTTAATCGAATTCTCTTTTAATTTTCATATACAGTAAATGGTATCGGCGTCAATGACCTTAGATGTCAGGATGCCAGAAAACTTTCCATCAATCAATCATGTACAGGAACTTCTCGTCTCCGATTGAGCTGATCGCGAGCGTTCGGATGAGCCGCATGCGACTCTGCCGCCGCCTGTTACTGTTCGCAATGAGCCTACAGGTACTTCTATTGCGGTTGGCACTCAGGATTTTTCTGGAATTGATACCGCTCTTAACCCTACTGCTCCCAGAGGAACGTCGCTAGAGAAGGAAGTAGAAGCCCAGCTTTCTCCTTTGGAGTTTGATGACGTTTCAGAAGACGAGGACTCTGTTTCTTTCCGTCATTCTGCCGATCTTAAAAAACTTAGTTTTTACGAAAGAGTTTTCGGACTTTTTTGTGCCTATAGCTCCGCGCTTGCCCCCGTCTTGAGTTTACTCTAGGCAAAGCCTCTAAGAAAGCCCGCTTTACTAAGATGGTACTGTCGCGTTCGTCCAAGAGAGCTCTTAAATTAATGGGTGACTGGTTACAGTCTAAGAAGGCCTTAGGAAAGACGTCTTTTTCCTTTCCTCCAGCTAGACTGGCTTCGAGGTCGAGCATCTGGTATGAGACGGGAGAAGTTCTCGGCTTGGGGATTCCTGCCTCTGCCCAGGGAGATTTCTCAAGCCTCGTAGACGCTCCTTGTCGGTCGGCCATGAGAAAGACCAAAATTCTTTGGTTTACTTCAGAAATGGACCACCTTCTCAAAGGAATTTTTCGGGCCTTTGAAGTTTTTAACTTCCTAGACTGGACATTTGGGGCCTTGGGTAAAAAAGTTGAGACTTTTAAAGAGGGGGATACCTCTGCCCTGGTCCATTTGATGTCGTGCAGGGACAAAGCCTTGAGGGATGGCTCGAATGAACTTGCAGCTCTTGTTTCCGCAGGCATTCTTAAGAAAAGAGATCAACTTTGCTCTTTTCTTTGGCCGGGGGTGACTCCCTTCCAGAAGTCCGAACTTTTATATGCACTTCTTTCTCCATTTCTGTTTTCGCAAGAACTTATCAGGGAGATCTCTTCAGCTTTAGCTCAGAAGGCTACTCAGGATCTTGTCTCCAAGACTGCTAGAAAGGCTTTGCCTCCCTCTTTTACCAGCCGCAAACCTAAGGAAGATACTTTTCCCAAGTTTTCCCAGCCCTTTTGAGGAAGATCTTCCAGCAGGGGTAGCTCCAGACCTGATGCTAGAAGGAGTAAGAGAAGAGGTTTCAAAGCAGGGCGAAGCAGAGTCTGACTGCTTTTGCCTTCAGGCAGTGGGTGCCAGACTACTCAAATTCTGGCAAGCGTGGGAGAATAGAGGGGCAGACCAATGGTCTCTTCAGATCTTGAGGGAGGGTTACAAGATCCCCTTTCTAGGGAGCCCTCCCCTTATCTTAGTTCCCGAGGATCTCTCTCCCAGATACAGAGAGGAGGCAAAGAGACAAGCTCTTTCGAACCAAGTGTCTCTTATGTTAGAAAAGGGGGCCATAGAGAAGGTTCAGGATATCCGATTTGGTTTCTACAATCGGCTATTCCTGGTACCCAAAAACTGGGGGGGGGGGGGTGTGGGGGGATGGCGTCCAGTTCTGGACGTGAGTGCGCTGAACAGGTTCATTATCAAAACGAAGTTCACCATGGAAACTTCGAAGTCAGTGCTAGCAGCAGTAAGGAGGGACGACTGGATGGTCTCATTAGACCTTCGGGACGCCTACTTCCACATCCCCATCCATCCAAGCTTCAGACCCTACCTCAGGTTCGTTTTCATGGGAGACGTCTTCCAATTCAGAGCCCTATGCTTTGGCCTTTGCACAGCACCTCAGATCTTTACGAAGCTCTTGCTGAATGTAGCAAAGATCCTACATTCAAGGGGCATAAGAGCCTCCCTGTATCTCGACGACTGGCCTCTCAGAGTGCACTCTTACGATCACTGCCTGAAGGATCTTCAGACAACCTTGGACCTTGCGAAAGAACTGGGTCTCCTTGTCAACAAGGAAAAGTCTCTCTTGGTTCCATCTCAAGAGATTTTATATTTGGGGATGACGATACGGAGTCAGATTTTTCGGGCTTTTCCGTCTCCCTTAAGGATAGAGCAAGCCAAGTTGAAACTAAGATCGTTTCAAAGCAAGAAAGTTTGCTCAGCAAGGAAATGGATGAGTCTGATAGGAACCCTCTCCTCCTTGGAGCAATTCGTCCCACTGGGAAGACTGAATCTTCGTCCTCTCCAGTTCCATCTCAACAGCCATTGGGACAAGGAGAGGGACTTAGGATGTCCATTACTATCACGAACCCCATCAAAGTCTGCCTTCGGTGGTGGAAGGAACCAGACAAGTTCCAGGTAGGTCTCGACTTGTCAATAAAAAGCCCAGACCTTGTGTTATGCTCCGACGCCTCGGACACAGGATTGGGAGCAACCCTAGACAAGTTAGAAATCTCGGGTCTGTGGGCAGAGCCCCAGAAATCCTTGCATATCAACCACAAGGATTAGTTGGCAGTTCTTTTAGCCCTCAAAAGTTTTGAGGCTTTAGTCACCAACAAAGTAGTTCAGGTCAATGCGGACAACACGACAGCATTGGCATACATCTCAAAGCAAGGGGGAACGCACTCGATATCTCTGTACGAGACGTCAAAGAATCTCCTGATGTGGGCAAGAGAGAGGAACGTTATACTTCTCACGCGATTCATTCAAGGGGAGAAAAACGTTATGGCAGACAGTCTCAGCAGACGGAATCAGATCCTTCCAACAGAGTGGACCCTCAACCTTCATGTGTGCAAGAGCCTGTGGCGTCTTTGGGGTCGCCCTTGCATAGACCTTTTCGCAATCTCGAAGACGAAGAGGTTAGAGGCGTATTGCTCCCCTGTTCCGGATCCAGAAGCAGTCCACATAGACGCTTTTCTATTGGACTGGTCCAATCTAGATCTCTACGCCTTCCCACCTTACAAGAATCCTGTACATAGTTATACAGAAATTTGTGACATCCAAAGGAACCAGGATAACCCTAGTGGCTCCCTGTTGGCCGTCAAGAGAATGGTTCACGGAGGTACTGGAATGGGTGATAGACACCCCAAGAATTCTTCCTCTAAGAGCAGATCTACTCAGACAACCCCACTTGGAAAGATTGCATCAAAATCTCCACGCTCTTCAGCTGACTGCCTTCAGACTATCGAGAGACTCGCTAGATCTAGAGGCTTTTCGAAGGAGGCAGCTCAAGCTATTGCGAGAGCAAGAAGGACTTCAACCATCAAGGTCTATCAATCTAAGTGGAAGGTTTTCAGAGAGTGGTGTAGAGTCGACTCTCTTTCCTCATCCAGTACCTCTAGCTCAAATTGCGGATTTCCTGCTATATCTTCGAAGGAAGTGCAATTTCTCCTCCTCTACTATTAAAGGCTATAAGAGTATGTTAGCTACTGTGTTTAGGCATAGAAACCTTGACCTCTCTGGCAATAAGGATCTGCAAGAGCTTCTAAAGTCTTTCGAAACTTCAAAATGACGGAACCAAGATTCTCCAGCCTGGAATCTGGATATTGTTTTGAAGTATCTCATGAGCGACAGGTTTGAGCCGCTGGGTTCAACTGCCTTGAAAGACCTCACTATGAAGACTTTATTTTTGGTCAGTCTTGCGACAGCCAAAAGAGTGAGCGAGATTCATGCGTTTAGCAAAAACGTTGGTAAAGCTGTCTGTTCCTTGCAATTAGGCTTTCTTGCCAAAAACAAACGACCTTCTCAGCCTTGGCCCAAAGCATTCGAGATTCCAAATCTTGCGGATCTGGTTGGAGATGAGGTAGAAAGAGTCTTATGCCCAGTTAGAGTTCTAAGATGCTACTTGGAGAGAACAAAAGACTTACGAGGCAAGTCTGAATCTTTGTAGTGTTCAGTCAGGAAGCCCTCTTTACAGATGTCTAAAAATGCCTTGTCATATTTTGTCAGGCTTTTGATTAAGGAAGCTCATATTTATTGTAATGAATCAGACCTTGGACTTTTAAAGGTCAAGTCTCATGAAGTCAGAGCAGTGGCAACGTCGGCAGCATTCAGGCAGAACAGATCTCTACAAAGCATAATGGACACGACCTTCTGGAGGAGCAAATCCGTGTTCGCGTCATATTATTTGAAAGGTGTTCAGACTTGTTATGAGGACTGTTTCACTCTGGGTCCATTCTTAGCAGCGAGTGCAATAGTGGGTGAAGGATCCACCACTATGTTCCCATAATCCCAATAACCTTTTCTTCTCTTGGTACTTTTAATTGTTTTTTATGGTTGTGTGTGGAGATTGTGTCAGTCTTCCACAATCATTGATTTTGTCAGGTGGTCATGTTTGTTCCTTTAGAGCACCCGTATTTGGTTATTGGAGGAGGTTCTGTCATGATGAGGTTTTGACACTGGTCTGACAGTCCCTTCGAGATCTTCAGCCCCCTGGGAGGATCGTTGGATCTCATAAGGCTAGCAGACATAATGAGGCAGAGTATCATTGAAGTCAGCTTCCTTATCAGGTACGAACCCTTAAGTTTTGTTTGTTCCGTAACCGAAATGCAAACCATGCTATTTACATTGGGTTTACCTTTTAGCGCAGCTGAAATGGCGAGCCATTAGAATTTAACGAGGGTGTATTACCCCCGCGCTAGTTAGCGGGGGGGTAGGGGAGTGGTAGCTAGCTACCCCTCCCCCCCCCTCACACACAGATGAATGCTCACCTTCACTTTTGGCTCGGACTGGGACAGACGTCTCTGTCTTGGTCCTCGCTTGGCAGCCATTGTTTGTTTTGTCTTTACTTAATCGCTTACTTTTCTTTTACTCAATATATATGTAGACATGTTTTCATGTTTGTATATATATTTGAGTATAGAATCAGTAAGTTTCCTTTTCAGAGTTGTGTGTGTAGTGTACGATATCTCCGTGGAGTCCTCGGCAGTTAGGCCACCACGGCGTAATTTTATCGGTTGCGATCGAGTTTGACTTCGGTCTTTCTCTCTCTCTCTCTCTCTCTCTCTCTCTCTCTCTCTCTCTCTCTCTCTCTCTCTCTTGAGGTCGTTCACCCTTTTACTACGTGTTACTACGCCCTTGTAGCTTCCTTCCCGTGTGGGGGGGTTGCTACGCCGTACGTTTTGTCTCAATTAGTTTATGAATCTAATTGTAGTTGTTAATTTTTCAGCCTGTGGAACGATTCCTTTCGGGGTTTTCGTTCTTTCTTTAGTGTTCATTCATTTTTAAATTACATAATTACATAGTTTCATAATTATAATTGTTATAATTCTGTTTTGGTTACAGCTCTCCTTCCGTGAGTGTAAGTGGTTGTGAGGGCACGTGCCTGTTGTGTAATTCTTGTTCCTTTCCCTCGGGATTCCTCTTCGGAGCCTTCCCGGGGGAATGAATGTGTACTAATGTTTTTTATTTTTTTTTTTACAGTTACCGATCTAGTTCGTTTCTGTAATATGGCAACGGTGTGAGCTGTCTTGTGGAGGCCTGGGGATTCGGCTGTGCTGCCTCCCCTTTGGATTTTCGTCAGGGGCGTGTCTCCTTCTACTGGAAGTACTCCCGTGACGATTGACAGCTCTCCAGTTCATCTTGGAACTCAGGAGGCTTGCCTCCTTGGGTGGGTAACTTTCCTTCCGAGGGAAGTTTTTCCCCTTTTTGGGGGGTTCTTCTCTTGCCTTTTTTTCGTGCGACTATGCTCTTGGTGCTGAGCGGTCACACCTGCAGTTTCGCTCAAGGGGCTGGGCAACTGCAGGAGCCCCTCTTCGGAGGATTGCTCCTTTTAGGTCACTGGCTGACCAGTCTCTTGTACGAAGTGTCTCTCTTTCGTTCGCGAGAGAGTACACTCATAGAGACTCTTCTTCGGAGGATTCTTCTGCTGCTGTTGCTGTTGGCCTCCTTCGCCGTAAGGCTCACCATCCGCCTCGTCATAAGGGCCTCTCATCTCCCTATAAGGGTGCTAAAAGGCGCCCTTTTTGAATCTACGTTTGCAGCCTACGACTCTATCCGCCCTGGTGCAGATGGACAGCAGTCTGACCTCGTCTTCCGACGGGCGACGGTCTTCCCGACGTACAACGATCTTCCCAACGTACAACGGTCTTCCCGACGGACAACGGTCTTCCGATGGACATCTGTCTCCCGACGGACAACGAGCTCCTGCTCAGTGTTAGCGCACAGGCGCTCTCCTGCATCGCCACCGGACATCGCGCGCCCTTCTTTGCCGCGCACCAATGGGCACCAACGGGTTTCTGACCGTCTAGGATCGCCTGATTAACAGCTGGCTTCAGCGCTCACCTTCCTGATGCACCTGCGCGCCTTCCGTTAGCGCGATGCGTGCTAACCATCACTAGTCTCTCTCACGTTGGCAATCGCCTATGCACCCGCGCGATTCTTCATCTGCTCGCTAGTGTTTTGTTAACGCACCACCGCTCGCCAACACGCCGTCACTTGCCGACGCGCCATCGCTTGCCAACGCTCCGCCTCGCCAGAACGCGCCATCGCTTGCTGACGCGCCATTGGTCTCCCGACCGCCTGTGCTCACCCGCGCGCCCACGTGCCTGCGCGGCCACACGCCCACGTTCCTGCGCGACCGCACGCCCACGTGCCCGCACGTCTACGCTCATGCGCGACCGCGCACATGCTCTCCAATGTTCGCCCGCGCGCGAACCAACGGGGTCCCATCGCGCGGACGGACGGTGTTCCGTCGCGCGAACCGACGGTGTTCCGTCGCGCGAACCGACGGTGTTCCGTCGCGCGAACCGACGGTGTTCCGTCGCGCGAACCGACGGTGTTCCGTCGCGCGAACCGACGGTGTTCCGTCGCGCGAACCGACGGTGTTCCGTCGCGCGAACCGACGGTGTTCCGTCGCGCGAACCGACGGTGTTCCGTCGCGCGAACCGACGGTGTTCCGTCGCGCGAACCGACGGTGTTCCGTCGCGCGAACCGACGGTGTTCCGTCGCGCGAACCGACGGTGTTCCGTCGCGCGAACCGACGGTGTTCCGTCGCGCGAACCGACGGTGTTCCGTCGCGCGAACCGACGGTGTTCCGTCGCGCGAACCGACGGTGTTCCGTCGCGCGAACGTCTGCAGTATCCATTGCTCGCCTATGGGTTATCACTCGCCGACCACCAGCTCTCGCCCTTCCTTCCACGCTCGCCCTTCCTTCCACGCTCGCCCTTCCTTCCACGCTCGCCCTTCCTTCCACGCTCGCCCTTCCTTCCACGCTCGCCATTCCTTCCACGCTCGCCCTCCTTCTGCGCTCCTTCGCTCACCTTCGTTTGCGTTCCTGCGTGACTGCGCATGGGCGCTTCCACGTTCGCCCACGCGCGAATCATTGATTTACCATCGCGCGAGCTCCAGGGCGATTGCGACCACGATTCCCATTGGGATTTCAACAGCATGGCCAGCCTGGCGAGTTCTTCTGGAGCGTATTTCCAGAACACGGCCTTACCCCGTAAACGCAGAGCATGGCACATGCAAGAATAGGAAGAATCTTCAGGGAGGTCTGAGCAACACTCCTCTTTCCAGAACCTGGGTTAGCCCTTCCCCGTCATTCCCTGGAAGGATTTTTGGCGGGGGGCTTTCCGTTCGAGATTTCTCCATCGGCCAAGGGGTGACTGCTTACCCTTTCCTCTTCTCCACCTCGTGTAGGGGGCTTACCAGGTCCTTTCCCTCCTCGGTTACGGCCCGAGGTTTGGTTCAAGGAAGCTACAGGAAGGTCATGGGTACTTTCCTCCTCTCGGGCTCAAGCACCTTGGCGTTTCGTCGTTAAGTATCTAACTTGCGGGCAAGCTCGATGTTGGACCATCTGGATGCGCTGACCGAGGGCTTCCTTTCGGGTGTCTCATCCGTGGATGTCGACAACCTCAGACATTTCATCCTTGAGAAGTGTTTGTTTGTGCCCATGGACAGAGACATAGACAGCGGTAGTGCGGAGGAAGTCAACTTCCGTTTTCAATCCTCCAAGGCGCTTTCTTCCAGACTCTGCAGGGCTCCAGCGCCCTTTTCTTCCAACCACGTTGGCCTAAGTTGTCGGCTACGACAACTAAGACAAGGTGTCCAATTGCAGTTTCCTCCTGTCAGGAACAGATGGCACGGGAGGCTCCCCCGGGGGGGGGGGGGGCATAGTCCTAAAGGGAGCGGTAGAGTTCACGAACTCTAGGATTGGCACCCCCCCCCTTGCAGGTTTCACGCTGGGAGGATGCTTAAGGTTACTCATCCGGATGACAGCTTCTCGATGCCCATTCCCGCACGATCTCTGTGATCAGCCAAGGATATCGCGCCTGCCGTCTCTGTCAGCGAATTCAGTGTCTCTGAACCTCTATGCCATAGGGTCGGCAAGAGTTTGCCCATTTGGGCAGAATGATCCATACCTTAGGAGAAGGTCCTCCATAGGATCATCGACGGCTTCACCCCCGGCTTCTTCAGTCGATCCTTTCTCGTAAGGAAGTATCTGAGACGGGAGTTCCGTAGTCGACCTCTCAGCCCTGATCAAGTTTTTCGAACAAACTTTGTCCAGCGTAGAACAGCAGAATTGATCAGACTGGTAACGAGGCGACAGGACTCCTTAAACCCTGGATCGGAAGGACGGGTACTTTCAGTTTCCATTCCATCCATCTTCCAGGGAGCTCGTGGAATTCAGCCTAGACTGCAGGTATTCCTGCTTATGATGCAGTGTGGCGATCCCGCCGTGGCATCGCAGGTTTTTTTCCCCAGAGAACTCTCCCTGCTTTCCTCATGGCCGCTCAGGTGCAGGCTTCCGCCTCCTTTGCTTTTTGGAGGTCTGGTCAACTCCGGTAAGCTCGGGTTCGACCTTCTTCAGTGCCGGGACAAGCTTCCGGATGCTTACCATGAGTGGGGGTTCATGGTATTTTGCTAGGAACCTTCTCTTCTTCTGCCTCAACATCTGGAGTATCTGGCCATGATATTGAGTCAACGGCCTTACCACGTTGGAAACCCCGCTTCTCGTCCGGCCAGCGAGGTTAAGCAACGTCGGTTCTGGTCGGTACTTGGATGGGTGACCACCTGGGGACGCCAGATTCTGTTGCCACCTCCTCCGAGCCTTCCCTTCAGTTGACTGTGGCAAGGCTGAGGAGAGTCGCAGTACCTGTTCTCAGTCAAGCAGAGTTTTCAGCCCTACCTTGGAATGTTTCCTAGTTCTCCTTTCCTCATTGACCCGTCTATAGTTCCGAACGGTCGCCTCAGGATAAGTTCCATGTGGGGCGGTCCAAGTTCCGGTGGTTTCAGGCAACGATTAACCGGACTTCCTGGCCCCTATGGGACCAGCGGAACTATTAGACCTGCAATGGGTGTTGACCTATGGAACCTCTTGATGGGAGTGGATATTCTCGTCCTTTCCCCACATTCTTGATGCTGTTCTCGGACTCGTCAAAGAAAAGGGGGGGTGGGGGGGCATGTTCTGGTCCAGGCCTATGGTCAGGACCTGAAGGATACCTCTCCATCATTCAGGCAGGCTTAGGGGCCGTAGTCTGGCCCCTCTACAGATCCTACAGCTCCTGCCGAGTCGCTCCGTGCGCGTCGACTTCATGATTCTGGTGTGTTCTAACCAGCACGGGACGCATTTTCACACCTTCACATCTTGCAGTAGAGATACCGAGATGATTGAGATACTCTCAATACCACCATAGGCTCTCTCATTCCAGGCAGAGGAATGTTCTCTCCGACTATCCGAGCAGAGCCTCGTAGAGAGAGTGTACCTGGGGGACTTTGGCCTTGAGTAACCAGCAAGTCCTGGTCTGGGGGACCTGATCGCGACAGCTTGGAACCTCAAGCTTCCGCTGTTCTTCCCCCCCAGTCTCAGACCCCGAGACTCTGGCAAGATGCATTCCGGTGATGGTGGGACAACTTCGACGCCTGCGTCTTCCCTCCTTTTTGTCTGTGGAGAATGGGTCTCAACAAGACCAGGTTGTCTGTCAACCTTTCAATGGGAGAGCTCCACTGGGACTATGCGCAGAACGGTTTTTGGACCCTCTGCTTCCCCTGACGGAACTCCCGGGAGAGCTTCTCCCACGGCACAGACTACTCAAACAACAGCACTGCAACATCTTTCACGAACCGGGGCGTCGCTTCGGCTTCATGCCTGGAGACACTACGCCTCCTCCTCAAGAAGAGACAACCCGCTTCAGTCGCGGGACGGAGGTCGCGTCATCTGCGATAGTCATCCGCAGGGGTCTTCCAGGCGAAGTGAAGAGTCTTCGGTGGTTGGTGGTGTCGAAGATACAGTATACCTCTTCCCTTGAGGCCTCTTCTCCAGCAATAACGGTCTGATTGCCTTTCGGCGGGAGGAAACTCCTTTCCGCTCTCGGCAATGAAGCCTGTCGCTCAGCCTTTCCCTGACCTTCAGGCTTAAAGGAATAACTTTTTCCTGCCCGCTGGATCTTTCCTCGCTCATGCGAAGCTACGATCGTCCCTGCCCGAGTCGGAGTGAGATCTCCAACTTGAAGCATGGCTCGGACATTTTAGTCCCTTAAGAGATCTTCTCAAGACCCTTTACGACAGGCCTCTGATTGTATTCCGTCTTGGGTCTCCTGCTCACTCTGGCCGCGGCCAGTATGTAAGCAATCTTCTTGGTCTCGCACGACTCCGCCCTTTCTAAGGAAGGGGGGAAGGCAACATTCAGGTTCGCTCCCGAGTTGTTGGCTAGACTCAGAATCTTGGGGTCCCGGCCTTTCGGTCCAATTCCTTCAAGATTTCGAGTCTCCATTCTGTATCTGATGTCCCAAAACCTTCTCTTTCTTGCCAATAAAGGAATCGAGAGGTTAGCTTTGGGAACAGCTGCAGTTTGTCCTCAGTTGTAGCCGATTTGGGAGCCCAAGGAGGACACGGGGGGAGTCACCAGTATACCTCTTCAGCTCGGACTCAAGGACATTCATCTCGACCTGTCTCCAGACCCTCCCCCGTCACGTCGCCCTACAGCACGATGTTGGATACATCGCAACGTCCCTCGCCTACGAGTAATACTACTCTGTGACGCAGGTGCTACAAGCTGGAGTCTGGAAGCGTCTAATGACCTTCGCAGCCCGCTTCCTGCAGGGCGTGACCCACAGGAGTTTCGATACGTTTTCTATCGCTCTGTGGTGGCTACACAACAGCTGGTCTAACCTCAGGCTCCTTTTTGGACAGGTAGCAGAAGGTTGAGGGCATTGTTATCAGGTTTTAGTCTGCATGAACGAAAGAAGTATGTGTGGCCCTTATTTCTTTCTTCATCATCCCCTCTACGGGGAAGCAGCATCCTGGTCTCTGCATAGCTGACCTCGAACCTCTGCAGGTAAACCATGCTTCCTTGTGTTCCGAGTATTGAGTCAATACTGTCGCGTCCCCCATACCCTGACGAGGTGGTATTGGGAACGTCCTAACCCAGAGTTCCTTCTGGAACTCCAGGTCAACTGCCTAGGACGGGTCACACTTCTTCCTTCACACACAAGCCTATGTAGGCCACACGGTTTCTTGCGGAGCAAGGAACTTGTGAGGTGCAGGGACTCCTTTTCTCGAGTGCGACTCACTCGGATTCTGAGTCCCCGGGTAAAGCCAAAGCCAGTATGGCTGGGGACTCTCCACCCTACCTAAGGGGTAAGTCACCCAATGTAAATAGCGTGGTTTGTATTTCGGTTACGGAATAAATGACAAATTCGAAGATCATTTGTATTTTTCCTAACCATACAAACCTTAGCTATTTACACACATTTGCCCGCCAGCCCTGTCCCCCAAGACAAGTCCTACCTCTAAGTGAAAGTGAGCATTCACCTGTGTTTGAGGGGGGGGAAGGGGTAGCTAGCTACCACTCCCCTACCCCCCCGCTAACTAGCGCGGGGGTAATACACCCTCGTTAAATTCTAATGGCTCGCCATTTCAGCTGCGCTAAAAGGTAAACCCAATGTAAATAGCTAAGGTTTGTATGGTTAGGAAAAATACAAATTATCTTCGAATTTGTCATTTTAATTAACTCTTAAGTAGAATTCCAGATATGCTAGCTGTCTCTAACACTCCACCAAAGGTGTTAATCAGATATATATATAACTACCGGGTAAGTCTTGTGTTTAAAAATGATATTTTCGTTAATAAAATAAATTTTTGAACATACTTACCCAGTAGTTATATATAATTTTACTCCCACCCTCCTCCCCTCTAGGAGACTAGAGGCATTGAATATATGAGGGTTACTGGAATGGTTCCCAGGTACCTCGCTAGCGTGCAGGGGTGGTACACCTGGCTATCCAACTGGCGGTATGCGCAAGTTTCAAATTTTCTGCCGTTGATGTCGGGGACGTGAGCTATATATATAACTACTGGGTAAGTATGTTCAAAAATTTATTTTATTAATGAAAATATAATTTTTCACAAAAATACTTGCTCTGAACAAGTTTCCCATGCAAGTTCATTCAAGTTTACCTTATAGACTCCGTGCTGTTTCTGTTAACCAATCATGTACCCATACGTATGGAAAGTGGCCATGGGGGGGGGGGGTGGTAATATTTCCCCACCTCCTTTTCTCATAGCATCAGGTGCTCGCACTAGTCCCTAACCAAGTCTTTTTCAGTGTTCTACTGTTTACATGTACTATTATGGAACTTACTATAGAAACGTAATGGTTGTAGTTACCTGTACTTAGAAGCTGCAGGGAAGTTTCATGGAAATGACTCCGATGATCCCCTGCCTTCGACATCCTAATCATGAAGTTATTATTTTTAAACACAAGACTTACCTGATAGTTATGTATATAGCTTACGTCCCTGACGTCACGACAGAAAAATTCAAAAACTCGCGCCAATCGCCGATTGGATAGCCAGGTGTACCACCTGTGCGCCCCTAGCGAGGTATCTAGAAACCATCCCATGGATATCCATATTTTCCCTGTCGCCTCAGCGATAACATCGATGGAATTCTTAATCGCTGTAATCTGTATATTACAGTTATTTTGGTGGTGTACAATTTACTTTTAGCCTTCGCTGATTGGGTATTGTTTTTACTGAGTGTTAGTGTTTTAAAATCATGTGTAGCCTTTACCCAGGTAGGTTGGGAGTTCTTCCCTCCTTCTGTAAACTAACGTAAACACTCTTTGATACATGATGGCGGATAATCGTGTGACGTAGCTACATAGTACTACGTAGTATGTTGATATTCTTTTCTTTGCACTCGTAAAGAATGAATGGAATTCTTACTTTTGATGAGTATTTTACTTGTAATATAAAAGACTATATTATTTTTAAGAGAATTTTTGTCTTTTTAAATATAAAACTTACCCGCTGGTTATATAATGGCTAAAGTCTCTTGATGCCTCGGCAGAAAATTCAAAATCTCGCGGCTATCGCAGATATGCCAGGTGTACACTAGCGCCCTCGCGGTACCACAGGTAGAACTATACCAAACCCTTCAGATCTTCTCCTGCCGCCATTAATGGCTGTACTATTGGAAATTCTCTCTCGCTTTATTACTCTGTTTGGATGTTATTTGGTGATGTACTACGTCTTTTGAGTTTGGGCTTTTGCTTAATTGATTTCTTTTTCATTTACTCTTGAAATCTTTTTGTTTGGGGTTATATTAAATAAATTGACCTTTGTTTTATGTTTTCGGTCTCTCTCTTAACTTTTCATTATGGCCGACCCCTCCCCTGTAATTCGGAAGTGTGTTAAAGGTTGTCGCACTAGACTTCCAAAGGCTTCTGTAGATACACATAATATTTGTATTAAATTTAGGGGAAAATCATGTTCGTTTGGGGATCGGTGTGATGAATGCGTTTCATCAACCGATAATGAATGGATAACATATGAACGTTATATTAAGAGATTAGAGAGGGACAGGGTTAGGTGCAGTTCATCACACTATGTTGATTTAACCTTGCCTAATGTCATTGATCCTATTCCTTCCCCCGTAGTGGTAGATCATCAACCGAAGGAACCTCCTATGAAGGATATGTTTACCGCTATTCAGGCTCTCAGTGAAAGAGTTGAGTCTTTGGCGGCGGATAGAAATCAGATTTTATCCGAAATCAAGGTACTGAAAAATCGTGACTCTGAAGGAAATGTGAAAAGTGTTTCGAATGTGTTCAGTGTTGCGGAGGGTGCGTCTGCACGATCTTGTCGTTCACCCTGCCTACAACCTCTTTCAAGCTCCCGAACCCATGGGAGAAGTAATGTTGGACGGCAAAAGGGAACGAGAGGCTTCATCAATCGTACAGACGTCCCCTCAAGCGTTCCTGCTGCCGTAGCACAGGTCGCTCGGCCTCATCATAGGAAAGATGAGGCCCTCCTCTGATGAAGGTTCGGGTAGCGAGGCCTGCCGTCATGCGTCCAGACCGCTCTAAAGAAAATCGCTAGCGGTCGTTCAACATCATGATTTGCCTACGCGTCGACCAGGCTGTAGTACTTGGGATACACCGGAGCGTTTCCCTTCCCCTGACGCTTGCACACCTGCGAAACGCTCTGACCGTGGTGTAGTTGGCGATGTGTTACAGTCCGATTCAGAACTTTTTCCTGTTGTTGATGTGACGATTCATGCTCCGCCGCTTCCGTGAGACTGGCTTTCGTCTCCTGAAAGTGGGAAGCGTGGTGATAGTGACATAGAAGACGATCTCCCCTTTGAAAAGGATTCGAATATATTGCATTCTGGCGATCCTAAGTGGTCTATGCTTTTGGGCATGAAACAACAGCTCTCGTCGTTAATGCGGTCTTATCAACCGGCGGTTGGCAGTGCGGTTGGGCGTCAGTCTTTGGACCCGTTGTTGCACAGGCGGCCTGTTGTCTCTGGTGCTTACGTGTTATCGCACAGGCGATCTCCCATTCGCAGTGCTCAACGGCAGGTTGATATGGATGAGTCGCGTCAGGGAGCTGTTGTCAAACAAAATTCGACTTACGAACGCCATGAGGAACGGCGGCGGCGACAAGTGGACGCAATGCGTCACCGAGACGGCTCTTGGCAGCCGACTCTTGATGCGATGGAGCGTCAGCATCAACAGCAAGTGGACTAGCGTCCACGCGACGACTCTCACCAGTTTACTCATGACAGCATAGAGCGTCAGAGTCAACAGCAAGCGGACGCTAGGCGTCATCGCGACGACACACGTAAGTTGACCCTTGACGCCGAGCGTCAGTCCATTCAACAGCAAGCGGACGCTAGGCGTCCACACGACCGCACACGGCAGTTGACCCCTGACGCCGAGCGTCAGTCCATTTAACAGCAAGTGGACGCTAGGCGTCCACGCGACGGCACACGGCAGTTGACCTTTGACGCCGAACATCAGTCCATTAATGGCGTCACACACCAGTCAACTTCGACCTCTCTGCTTCAGTTGGAGGCTGTTCCCCAAACTACAGGCGAGTTTAAACCAAAGGCTAGAGATTGCCCAATAGAAGCAATTACTGAACATAGCAAGCGTTCTCTTTCTGACATTGACTTCTCGGTTCAGGCTGCAGCAACAGCTGCACTGCCAGAAGAAGAACCTGAGGAGGTTTCTGACATGGACGAACCATTAGAAGCCATTTCGGAAGAGGAAGAAGAGAAACATTATCAACATTCTGTAGATCTTCAGAAGTTGATGTTAATTTTCACAGGCCTTTTTCCTGACCACTTTACCCCTGTGGCTCCTCATTTTCCCCCATCGTAATTTACCCTAGGGAAGGCTACTAAAGTACTCATTTATACTAAGATGGTGCTCTCACGCTCTTCCAAACGAGCCTTGAAACTGATGGGTTCCTGGATGGATTCAAAGAGGACTCTTGGCAAAACGGCCTTTGCTTTTCCACCTGCAAGATTGGCTTCCAAATCCAGTGTTTGGTACGAGACTGGGGAAGTTCTGGGCTTGGGAGTTCCTGCCTCTGCCCAGTGAGATTTCTCGAGTCTGGTGGATTTTTCTCAGCGTCTGGCCTTGAGGAAGACGAAAGTATGGTGGTCAATGACAGAGTTTGACCATTTACTTAAAGGCTTGTTCAGGGCCTTTGAAGTTTTTAATTATCTAGACTGGTCATTGGGAGCCTTAAGCAAGAAGGTCTCTGAAATGAAAGGCACGGACACTAGCGGCCTTGTTCATTTGATGTCCTGCATGAACAAGGGTGTGAGAGATGGCTCTAACGAGTTAGCTGCTCTGTTCACGGCTGGAGTGATTAATAAGAGGGCTACTCTGTGTTCCTTTCTCTCAGCGGGAGTCTCCCCTTACCAGAGATCGGAGTTACTCTTCTCTCCGCTGTCATCTACTCTATTTCCACAAGAGTTGGTAGGGGAAGTGGCCACTGCTCTCACCCAAAAGGCCACACATAACCTAGTGGCCAATACGGCCAGGAAAGTTCTACCTTCTTCTTTTTCGTCGCGTAAACCAAAGGAAAGTACTTCTGGAGTACGACCTCAGCCCTTTCGTGGTAAACCTACCGGAAGGGGTTCTTTCATATCCGACGGGAGAAAGCCTAAGAGGAGAGGAACCAAGACCGGCCGAGGTAGAGTCTGACTACCCTATCCTTCAGACAGCAGTAGGTGCCAGGCTGATTTACTTCTGGAAGGCCTGGGAGAGGGATGGAGCGGACCCTTGGTCCGTCCAAGTGTTGAAGGAAGGATACAAAATAGGTGCCAGGCTGATTTACTTCTGGAAGGCCTGGGAGAGGGATGGAGCGGACCCTTGGTCCGTCCAAGTGTTGAAGGAAGGATACAAAATAGGTGCCAGGCTGATTTACTTCTGGAAGGCCTGGGAGAGGGATGGAGCGGACCCTTGGTCCGTCCAAGTGTTGAAGGAAGGATACAAAATAGGTGCCAGGCTGATTTACTTCTGGAAGGCCTGGGAGAGGGATGGAGCGGACCCTTGGTCCGTCCAAGTGTTGAAGGAAGGATACAAAATACCATTTCTATCAAATCCTCCACTAGTCACAGATCCGGTGGATCTTCCGCCCAGATACAGGGAGGGACCAAAGAGGCAGGCCATGCGGCTGCAGATGTCTCTGTTACTAGAGAAGCGAGCAATAGAGAGTGCAAGATTTAACATCTCTGTGGTTTTACAACCGGCTTTTCTTATTTCCCAAGAGTTCAGGGGAATGGAGACCGGTTCTGGATGTAAGTGTTCTAAATGGTTATGTCTTGAACACGAAGTTTACTATGGAGACTCAGAAGACGGTTCTGGCGGCGGTAAAGAAGGGTGATTGGATGGTCTCATTAGACCTCCAGGACGCCCACTTCCATATTCCAATACATCCCTGCTGCAGACGTTATCTGAGATTCATGTACGGAAACAAGGTCTTCCAATTCAGAGCCTTATGTTTCGGTCTCTGCACAGCACCTCTATTGTTCACCAAGATCATGCTGAATGTGGCAAGCATGCTGCTTTCAAGGAGAATCAGTACCTCCCTGTACCTGGACGATTGGCTTATAAGAGCCACCTCAGCCGATTGCTGTTTGAAGGACCTGAAAATGACACTGGAATTGACCAAGGAACTGGTACTCCTGGTGAGTTCGAAGAAATCGCAGCTGACTCCATCCCAGGAGATTGTTTATTTGGGGATGGAGATTCACAGTTAGAGTTTTCAGGCTTTTCCGTCGCCTGTGAGGATCCAAATAGCTCTCCTAAAACTCCAAGCTTTTATAAAGAAGGACCTCAGCTCAGTAAGGGAATGGATGAGCCTTATGGGGACTCTCTCATCATTGGAGAAGTTCGTGACTCTGGAGAGGTTACATTTACGCCCCCTGTAGTTTCACCTCAATTGGCATTGAAAAAAAGGGGACAGTCTCGACAGGGAAAGCATTCCCATTACGAACTCCATAAAGTCACATCTTCAGTTGTGAAACAGCGAGCACAGACTGAAGGAAGGCCTGTCTTTACATCAGAAGAGCCCAGATCTCGTTTTGTTTTCCGACGCCTCAAACTCGGGGTGGGGGGCAACATTAGGGAAGAAGGAGCTCTCGGGTCAGTGGACGATAGAGCAAAAGACTCTCCACATAAACCAAAAGGAGCTTTTGGCAATACATCTGGCCCTCAAGGGTTTCGAAGAGCATATCCTGGGCAAAGTAGTCCAAATCAATGCGGACAGCACCACAGCCCTAGCTTATATAGCAAAGCAAGGCGGGACTCTCTCATGGAGTCTGTACGAGATAGCGAGACTTCTTCTCTTATGGGCAGAGGAAAGGAAAGTGACACTTTGGACTCTTTTTATTCAGGGGGTCAACAATGTAAGTGCGGACAGAATCAGCAGGAGGGATCAAGTTCTCCCCACAGAATGGATGTTACACCAAGAGGTCTGCAAGAGTCTGTGGCAGTTATGGGGTCGTCCTCTCATAGATCTTTTTGCAACCGCAAAGACGAAGAGACTTGAGTGTTACTGTTCACCGGTACCGGATCCCGAAGCCATGCACATAGACGCTTTTCTAACGAATTGGTCGCACGTGGAGGTGTATGCATTCCCTCCATTAAAGATTTTTTACAAGGTGATACAGAAGTTCGTGTCCCACGAAGAAACCAGGATGACTCTGATAGCTCCGTTCTGGCCGTCAAGAAGCTGGTTTTTAGAGGTACTGGAATGGATGGTAGATGTCCCGAGAAGCCTTCCCTTAAGACCAGATCTTCTCAGACAACCTCACTTGGCTCGAAACCACCTAAACCTCCGAGCTCTACGTCTGACTGCCTTCAGACTATTGAAAAACTTGCTAGAGCTAGAGGCTTTTCGA
>NC_090750.1:27619668-27634668 GCF_036898095.1 Palaemon carinicauda | reverse complement strand
AGATATTTGTTTGAGTCTCGAGGTGAGGGTGGCAGGTTCATCCTTGCCAAGATTCTTGGAAATGATGTGTCCTACCATGCAAGTGGCATTTTTAGATTTCTTTCAGAAGCAGGTCTTCTGAAAAATATTTAACTTTTATGACATTCAATTTTTATGATTTTAATTGAATACTCTTTAATTTTTTATTTTATTTCATTTTTTACTTTTGTATACATAAATTAAATGTTACCGGCATCAATGACCTTAGATGTCAGGATGCCTGAAAACTTTAAATCATTCATTCATTCATTCTTCCCGTTCTGTTGATATACCTGTATTTGATGTCTTTGATCCTATTCCTTCCCCCGTAGTGGTAGATCAAGAGCCGAAAGAGCCTACGATGAAGGATATGTTGTCCGCTATTCAAGCTCTCCATGTGAGATTGGAATCGTTAGCTGCGGACAAAAAGCAAATTATGTCGGATATTAATTTACTTAAAAGTTGTCGCACTGGCGACTGATCAAGTGTAAAGAGTTCGACCGCTTAAGAGAAAAGCGCAGTCGGTGGAACAGCGGCGTGTTTCCTCTCCGCAACAGCCAGGCTGTAGTCATTGGGATACACCTGAACGTTCTCGGTCCCTTGACGAGTGTTCTCCTGCGAAGCGCTCTGTTGTGGGTTCCATTATAGATAAAGATTTGATTCAGTCAGATGCGGAATTAATTCCTGGTTCTGGTGTTACGGTTCATGCTCCGCTGCTTACATGGTACTGGTGCTCGTCTCCCGAAAGCAGGGAGCGGTTCAATAGCGATGAGGAAGGCGAATTTGCATTGGAAGAGGCGGCGCAAATATTGCCTCAAGGTGATCCCAAGTGGTCTATGTTGTTGGGCATGAAACAGCAGCTCTCGTCACTTATGCAGTCTTATCGGCTTGCTGTTGACAGTGTGGCTGGACGTCAGTCTTCCGTTGTAGACCTGTTGTCGCACAGACGGCCTGTTGTCTCTGGTACTGACGTGTTATCGCACAGGCGGTCTCCAGTCGCAGTGTTCAACGGCTGGTTGAGGTGGATGCATCTCGTCAGAGCTCTGCTTCGCAACATCTATCGATCGCGCATACAGCTGATCGTCAGTCTTCCAAACGTGACGACGCTCGTCAGGGAACGGAGCGGGCCGCTAAGCGGCAGGATGGGAGCGGGCGCGAGATGGAGCGTCAGCGCCAGCAGCAAGGAGACGCTAAGCGTCAGCGTGACGACACAAAGCAGTTAACCCATGACGCCGCGGAGCATCAGCGTCAGCGTGACTGCACACGCCAGTCAACCCATTACGTGGCGGAGCGGCGCGCGGACGCAGCGGAGCGTCAGCGCCAGCCAGATTCTAAGCCAATCCATGACTCTACACGGCAGTCGACTGTTTTTGCAGTGCATCAGGTTGATGCTATTTCACAAACCAATCGTGACAGCAAACGTAAGGCTAGTGATTGTCAGTCGGATGGGAATATTGAACAGCGCACGTGTGCCCATGTTAGCACTGACGCGCCTGCACAGGAACGTCGCCTTTCTGATTAAGGCACAACTTCAGTGTCTGAATTGTCGGAGGAAGATCCGGATGAGGTTTTCTCTCAGGAGGAACAATTGGATGACGTTTCAGAGGAAGAAGAGGATAAGCCACCTCAACATTCGGTGGACCTCAAGAAACTAATGATGGTCTTCACGGAGTTATTTCCAGACCATTTTACCCGTTGCCCCGCGATCGTCTCCTTCGGAATTTACCCTCGGTAAAGCAGCTAGGACATCCCTTTTCACATAAATGGTTCTCTCCCGCTCCTCTAAGAGAGCATTGAAATTAATGGGAGTGTGGATGGACTCAAAGAAAGCTCTTGGCAAGACATGTTTTGCTTTTCCACCTGCCAAACTACCTTCCAAATCGAGCATTTGGTATGAAACAGGGGAAGTCTTAGGTTTGGGAGTTCCTGTATCTGCTCAGGGGGACTTCTCGAGCCTAGTGGACTCCTCTCGGCGTCTAGTCATGAGGAAGACTAAGTTGTGGTGGTCAATGTCAGAGTTTGACCATCTCTTTAAAGGTTTGTTCAGGTCTTTTGAGGTGTTTAATTTTTTGGACTGGTCTTTGGGAGCCTTGGGTAGAAAAGTAACGGAAATGAAGGGCACTGACACGAGTAACCTTATCTAGCTTATGTCTTGTATGGACAAGGCAGTTAGAGATGGTTCTAACGAATTGGCTGCCCTGTTCACTGCAGGAGTCGTGAAGAAGAGGGCAACTTTGTGTTCCTTCCTCTCTGTGTGAGTCACTCCGTGTCAGAGATCGGAGTTACTTTTTGCTCCTATGTCTTCTGCTCTATTCCCGCAGGATTTAGTGAGGGAGGTTGCTGCAGCACTGACTCAGAAGGCTACTCATGATTTGGTTGCCAAAACAGCTAGGAAGGTGTTGCCTACATCTTTCTCTTCCCGTAGAATGAAGGAAGGGACGTCATATTCCCAGACTGCTCAGCCGTTTCGTGTTAAGCCTGCCGGGAGAGGTAACTTCAAGCCCGATGCGAGGAAGTCTAAGGAAAGAGGAGCTAAGTCCAGTCGAGGCAGGGTCTGACTGTCCTCGCCTTCAAGCAGCAGTGGGAGCCAGGCTAAGTTACTTCTGGCAAGCCTGGGAGGTAAAGGGAGCGGACCCTTGATCCGTTTGTGTTCTAAAGGAATGATACAAAATTCCATTCTTATCAAAGCCTCCTTTAGCCACAGATCCTGTGGATCTCTCGCCCAAATACAGGGAAGGACAGAAGAGGCAGGCCATGCAGCATCAGGCATGTCTCTTGCTGGAAAAAAGAGCGATAGAGAGGGTGCGTGACTTTGAATCACCAGGGTTTTAGAACCGTTTGTTCCTGGTTCCCAAGAGTTCAGGGGAATGGAGATTGGTTCTGGATGTAAGTGCCCTCAACAACTACGTCCAGAATTCGAAGTTCACCATGGAAACTCAGAAAACCGTGCTGGCAGTAGTAAGGAAAGGCGACTGGATGGTATCGTTGGACCTCCAGGACGCTTATTTTCATGTCTCAATGCATCCAAGTTGCAGACGTTACCTGAGGTTCGTGTACGGGAAGGAGGTCTTCCAATTCCAGGCCTTAAGTTTCGGTCTCTGCACAGCCCCTCTGATATTCACGAAGATCATGCTGAATGTGGCGAGCATGCTGCACTCAAGAGGCATCAGGGCCTCCCTGTATTTGGACGATTGGCTCATAAGGGCTCCCGCACCCGATCGCTGTTTGAAGGATCTTCAGATGACTTTGGATTTGGCAAAAGAGTTGGGGCTTCTAGTAAGTTCAAAGAAGTCACAGCTGACTCCATCCCAGAAGATTCTTTATTTGGGGATGGAGATTCAGTCAGGTTTTTCAGGCTTTTCCATCTCCTGCAAGGATTCAGTCAGCACTCCTAAGGCTTTGTGCCTTTATGAGGAAGGACATCAGTTCAGTGAGAGAGTGGATGAGCCTTCTGGGGACCCTCTCATCTCTGGAAAAGTTCGTGTCTATGGGGAGGCTGCACTTACGTCCCCTTCAATTTCATCTCAATGCTCATTGGAAGAAGGGAGACAGTCTCGACAGGGAGAGTATTCCATTGCGAGTACAATCAGGACACTCCTTCAATGGTGGAACAACGTTCACAAACTCAAGGAGGGCCTCTCGTTGGAGCAAAAGAGCCCAGACCTTGTGTTGTTTTCCGACGCCTCAAACTCGGGGTGGGGAGCAACCTTAGGGAAAAGAGAATCTCAGGTCTGTGGACAAAAGAGCTAGAGATTCTTCATATCAATCAAAAGGAGCTTTTAGCTGTGCACTTAGCCCTCAAGGGATTCAAGAATCTGGTCCTAGGCAAGGTGGTTCAGATCAATGCGGACAGCACCACGGCCCTAGCGTATATAGCAAAGCAGGGGGGGACCCACTCGAAATCTCTTTACGAGTTGGCGAGATCTCTTCTCGTATGGGCGAAGGAAAGGAGGATTGTTTTATTGACGCTATTCACTCAGGGGGTCAAGAACGTGAGTGCGGACAGACTCAGCAGGAGGGACCAAGTTCTCCCCACAGAGTGGACGTTACATCTAGACGTTTGCAAGAAGCTGTGGCGGTTATTGGGTCGTCCCCTCATAGATCTGTTTGCAACCTCGAAGACGAAAAGGCTGGAGACGTACTGCTCCCCAGTCCCGGATCTCGAGGCGGCTCGCATAGACGCGTTACTGTTGGACTGGTCACACATGGATGTGTACGCTTTCCCACCCTTCAAGATCCTGTACAAGGTGGTGCAGAAGTTCGTATCTCACAAGGAGACCAGAATGACCCTGGTTGCTCCTTTCTGGCCGTCAAGAAGTTGGGTCACAGAGGTACTGGAATGGATGGTGGACGTGCCGAGAAGCCTTCCGTTAAGACCAGATCTTCTCAGACAACCCCTCTTGGCAAGAAACCATCTAAATCTCCAAGCTCTACGTCTGACGGCCTTCAGACTATCGAAAAACTTGCAAGATCTAGAGGATTTTCGAAGGAGGCAGCCAAGGCTATTGCAAGAGCAAGGAAGACTTCTACCATCAGGGTGTATCAGTCCAAGTGGGTAGAGGGCGGGTATTTTGCTACCACTCCTGTTCACACATCTGTGATTTGGTCACTTTACTTTTGGCTCGGATGGAGAGCGGTTTTTTCCACTCTTGTTCCTCGCCTATTCTGGACTGCCATTAATTTTTGTCTTTTAACTTAATTTTTCTTATACAGTACATGTATATATATGAAAACATTCTTAATGTTTATGTATATGTATGTGTGTATAGAAATGTGGTAAGTTTCCTTTTCAGTGTTTGAGCTGTGCGTGTGATACATATACGACAACGACGCTTGCGTACATTAGCACCGGAACAAGGCCAGCACAGTTCCACTTCGTGGGGAACGACCTCTCCCTCTATGGTCCATCAGTCTTCCCGTCGGCATATAACCGTTGACTTGACTGCCGCAGGGGAATAGTCATCGCCTGGACCCTCTTCATTCAACTATTGTCTTTGCCTTTTCCCTTTTCCTATGGGAAACGTGGATTATTGAGCGAAGGGAATGTGGCGTCTCAGAGATTGACTACGGTCTTTCTCTTCTCAAGGTCGTTCACCTTTCAACAACAGTGTACTATTGCGAGAGCTCCTTTCCCGTTCGCGGGTTAGGTTGCGCTTCCGATTGTTTGTCTCGATTATTTTTAGTGAAATCATAATTGTAATTTTAACTTTTCCGCTTTTCTCCGTGGGGAACAATTCCCTTCGGAGGATCAGTGGTTCAAACTATTAGTGAATATTCTTAGCTGATTTAAATAATTGTAATTCTGTTTTTATTGCAGCTACTCCGCTCCCCCCTTCTCCCGTGGATGTCGACTGGGGAAGGAAAGGCGAAATACCTGTCCTTATTTTTATGTTGTTCCCTCGGGGTTCCTCTTCGGAGTTCCTCCCTAGGGAAATTTCTGTTAAATAATTAATTTTATTTTTTCCCAGCTAACTATGCAGTTTTTTTCTTCGTTCGACTAAGAGTGCCGACGAAGCAGAGCTGTTCTGTTCATGCCTGAGGAATCAGCTGTCACTGCCGTCCCTCAGAGTACGTCGTCATAGGCGTCATCCCTTCTCTTAGGAGTACTCCCGGGACAACATGACCAGCACTTCAGATCATCTTAGAACCCTAACCAGGAGGTTCGACAAACTTCCCTTCCAAGGGAAAGTTTCCTCCCCAGGTATGAGGTTTCTCCCTTCCGAGGGAGAACTTCCCACATCTTAATAGATTCATCGTCTCCGACTGCTGCTGCTGCCTTCGCCAGACTTCTCTCCCCCCCCCCCCCTTGCCGAGTCTCTCTTCCTTCAGGGGCGGAGCACAGTCTCAGGCAAGTCTCTTCTACGAAGTGTTCACCGCTCTCGTTCGCGAGAGAGGCCACTCATGGAGGCTCCTCTTCGGAGGATCACTACTGTTGAAGGTCAGCTTACTGATCCACGGGCCCTCATGGGCGTCTTCAAGTCTTTCCGACGAAGTGTTCACCTCTCTCGATCGCGAGAGAGGCCACTCATAGAGAGACCTCTTTGGAAGATCACTCTGCTCATCAGTTCCTGATCATCCTACCAGCAGACCTACCAGCGCAACCTTGTGCTGCAACTTAGTCCGTGTACTTCGGTCCTGGACCCATCCTAAGGCCAGCTTGCTGGTCCACCGGCCCTCATGGGCTTCATCAGTTCCTGATCATCCTACCTGTAGACCTACCAGCGCAACCTTGCGCTGCAACTTAGTCGTGGACTTCGTTCCTGGACTCTTCTATGAACCTTTCACGGTTGTCATCAGTGGATGTTCACCCTTCCAAAGGGCATATCCCAGTTCCTGATCGTCCTGCCAGCTGACCTGCCCATCTACCAACGCAACCTTACGCTGTTGGTAGTCCTTTGGACTTTGGTCCTGGACTCTTCCGCGGACTTTTTACGGTTCCCATCGGTGGATGTTCGCCCTTCCAAAGGGCACATCCCAGTTCCTGATCGTCCTGCCAGCTGACCTACCGATCTACCAACGCAACCTTACGCCGCTGTTAGTCCTTGGACTTCAGTCCTGGACTCTTCCGTGAACCTTTTACGGTCTCCATCATGGATATTTGCCCTTCCAAAGGGTTCATCCCAGTTTTTGGTCGTCCTGCCAGCTGACCTGCTGACCTAATAGCGCTACCTTACGCTACAGTTAGTCCTTGGACTTTGGTCCTGGACCCTTCTGAGGATTACTAGCTCCCTCCTGCCAGCATTATCATGCGCACCATTGCTTCCGCGCACTCTCCCTGACAGTCTTCCGCACGCTCTCCCTGACAGTCTTCCGCTCGCTCTCCCTGACAGTCTCCCGCGCGTTCTCCCTGACAGTCTCCGCACTCTCTCCCTGACAGTCTCCGCACTCTCTCCCTGACAGTCTTCCGCGCGCTCTCCCTGACAGTCTTCCGCGCGCTCACCCTGACAGCCTTCTGCGCGCTCACCCTGACAGCCTTCCGCGCGCTCTCCCTGACAGCCTTCCGCGCGCTCTCCCTGACAGCCTTCCGCGCGCTCTCCCTGACAGCCTTCCGCGCGCGTACGTGCCGACAGTCTTCCTCGCGCGAGAGACCATTGGAGTCCGCGCGCGCTCGCGCCGACGGTTTCCCGCTCGCCGCCGACGGTTTCCCGCTCGCGCCGACGGTTTCCCGCTCGCGCCCCGCGCCGACGGTCTCCCGCGCCGACGGTCTCCCGTGCCAGCCCGCCCGCGCCGACGGTCTCCCGCGTCCGCCCGCCCGCCCGCGCCCACCCGCCCGCCCGCGCCGACGGTCTCAGGCGCCACCCCCGCGCCGACGGTCTCCCCGCGCCCGCCCGCACCGACGGTCTCCCCGCCCGCGCCCGCCCGCGCCCGCCCGCGCCGACTGTCTCCCAGCACCCGCCCCGCGCCGACGGTCTCCCGCGCCCGCCCGCGCAGACGGTCTCCCCGCGCAGACGGTCTCCCGCGCCGACGGTCTCCCGCGCCGACGGTCTCCCGCGCCGACGGTCTCCTGTGCCCGCCCGCCCGCGCCGACGGTCTCCCCGCGCCCGCCCGCGCCGACGGTCTCAGGCGCCACCCCCCGCGCCGACGGTCTCAGGCGCCACCCCGCGCCGACGGTCTCCCCGCCCGCGCCCGCCCCCGCGCCCGCCCGCACCGACGGACTCCCCGCGCCCGCCCGCCCCGCGCCGACGGTCTCCCCGCACCCGCCCGCGCCGACGGTCTCCCCGCGCCCGCCCGCCCGCGCCGACGGTCTCCCCGCACCCGCCCCGCGCCGACGGTCTCCCCGCACCCGGCCGCGCCGACGGTCTCCCGCGCCGACGGTCTCCCGCGTCGACGGTCTCCCGCGCCGACGGTCTCCCGTGCCGACGGTCTCCTGTGCCCGCCCGCCCGCGCCGACGGTCCTCCCCGCGCCCCGCCCGCGCCGACGGCCTCAGGCGCCACCCCGCGCCGACGGTCTACCCGCGCCCGCCCGCACCGACGGTCTCCCCGCCCGCGCCCGCCCGCGCCGACGGTCTCCCCGCGCCCGCCCGCACCGACGGACTCCCCGCGCCCGCCCGCCCCGCGCCGACGGTCTCCCCGCACCCGCCCGCGCCGACGGTCTCCCGCGCCCGGCCGCGCCGACGGTCTCCCGCGCCCGGCCGCGCCGACGGTCTCCCGCGCCCGGCCGCGCCGACGGTCTCCCGCGCCCCGCCCGCGCCGACGGTCTCCCGCGCCCGCCCGCGCCGACGGGCTCCCGGGCGCGCCCGCGCCGACGGTCTCCCGCGCCGACGGTCTCCCCGCGCGCGCCCGCGCCGACGGTCCTCTCGCGCGCGCCCGCGCCGACGGTCTCCCGCGCCGACGGTCTCCCGCGCCCGTCCGCGCCGACGGTCTCCCGCGCGCCGCCCGCGCCCGCGCCGACGGTCTCCCGCGCCGACGGTCTCCCGCGCCCGCCCGCGCCGACGGTCTCCCGCGCCCCGCCCCGCGCCGACGGTCTCCCGCGCCCGCCCGCGCCGACGGTCTCCCGCGCCCGCCCGCGCCGACGGTCTCCCCGCGCCCCCCCCCGCGCCGACGGTCTCCCGCGCCCGGCCGCGCCGACGGTCTCCCGCGCCCGCCCGCGCCCGCCCGCGCCCGCCCGCGCCGACGGTCTCCCCGCGCCCGCCCCGCGCCGACGGGCTCCCGGGCGCGCCCCGCGCCGACGGTCTCCCGCGCGCGCCCGCGCCGACGGTCTCCCGCGCCGACGGTCTCCCGCGCCCCGCCCGCGCCGACGGTCTCCCGCGCCCGCCCGCGCCGACGGTCTCCCGCGCGCGCCCGCGCCGACGGTCTCCCCGCGCCGACGGTCTCCCGCGCCCCGCCCGCGCCGACGGTCTCCCGCGCCCGCCCGCGCCGACGGTCTCCCGCGCCCCCCCCCCGCGCCGACGGTCTCCCGCGCCCCCGCCCGCGCCGACGGTCTCCCGCGCCCGCCCGCGCCGACGGTCTCCCGCGCCCGCCCGCGCCGACGGTCTCCCGCGCTCGCCCGGGAGACTGCACAAAACTACACAGTGCCTTACTGTGCGCCAGCGCTCTTCCACACTTTCCTGCGGTCTCAGATCCAATGCGCCAGCTCTTGCCAAAGAGCCATTGCTCGCAGATCCAATGTGCCAGCTCTTGCTCTCCAGGCAGAAATTTAGCACCAGCATCATCTTATGTGCCATCGCTCCAGTACTCTACTGTACTCTCGCGCAATAGGCAGGAAAAAAAAGGGATAAAACTTTTTGGACAGGTCACCATTGCCCCATTCCTTCCCGCAAACACACAATATTGCCACCAGGAAAAGAGGAAAGAGGCTTGTCAGAATGATTCAAGATCCAGAAGATTCCATCTTACAAGGGGAATCGAAACGGGGAATCCTTGGTCCCTGTCTCTTCTGAAGTTTCTTTTTTCCTTGACAGACCACCGTCAGCAAACAGGAAAGCATCAACAGTCTGATCTCTAGATCACTGTTTGCTGATGGCTAGTTCACGGTTTACTGATCGCTAAGTCGCCGATCACCAGATCGCCAATTGCTAGTTGTTCTGTAACTGGAATACAAACCACGCTATTTAAAAGGGTTATTACTTTCGGCGTAGCTGAAATTATGAGCCATTAATTTTTAACAAGGGTTTACTACCCACACCGCTAGTTAGCGGGGGTAGGGGAGAGTAGCTTGCTTTAACCTCCCCCTCTCGCATACCTGTACTTGAGCTCACTTTGCTCGGATGGTGGTCGGACGTGTCCGCTTTCATCCTAGCTGTCATTTGGCAGCCATTTAACTGCTTTTTGTTGTTTCTTTTTCTAGTTACTGTGTATGTGAAGTTGCCCAATGCCAACATGCGCACATGCCCTGGTTTTCCGAACCGCCCCTGTGGAACGTTCATGTCAGCGGTTGAGACTGATCCTCACGCCCTTTGTCCTTGTAGGGGCCAACGGTGTGATTGTGTCAACAAGTGTAGTGAGTGTAGGGAGTGGTCTGCCTCCCAGTGGGAGAGGTTTTCGCGACGACCAAAGAAGTCCAAACGAGATATTTCTTCTTCAAAGCTTGCTTCGAAGGGAGAAAAACCCAAGGCCACTTCCTCTGTTGCCCAAACCTCCTCCGAAGCTCCCACTCGGTCGGTCTCTTTCAAGAGACCGTTGAGTGGTAGTGTAGACCGAATTATTTCTAACCAACCTCGGGTCTCGAGAGATGACGTTGCTTCACCTAGCGAAGCAGCTCTACCTTTCCCCCCGGGGGGAGGACATGTCAATAATCTCCCTTATTCAGCTTTTGTCCTCCTTGGGGCTTACGGGTTCGCCCTCCAAGGAGGTTTTGCTTGATTACATCCACTTGGGTGCTGTTGTCAAGCAATCGTCGTCACCGTCAGAGGTTGATCCTCTGTCTCTTGTCGACTTTGTGGTGTCAGAGGCATCCAATGCGGTTTCACCCATCTCCTCTTCCACTCCAGACACTACGGTAGCTGACGGCTTAGTTCCCCCGTTCCTGATCATCCTACAAGGGGGAAACTAAGTCCATCGCCAGTCTCTCCTGCTAGTGTTTCTCCCCCTCGGGGGAGTTCACTTACAGAGACTCCTCTTCGGAGGACTGGTGAAGGTCAGCTTGCTGATCCAACGGCCCCCAGAGGGCGCATCCGTCGGAAGGTTCACCTTCCTCTTCGCCATAGAGGCCTTCCTTCACCTGCGGTGAGGAGGCGCCTCTTTGGTTCAACGTCTTTTATGCAGTCCCCCTTAGAGGAGCCTCTTGACCGATCATCCATCACTGCACCTGCATTGGTCCTGGACCTCTCTGTGCAGATTGTTCGCGATCTCCTTTGGTGGAAGGTCGTCCTTTTAAAGGACACGTTGACCTTCCACCCGACGGACCTACCGACCTGCCGTCGCCATTCCTGTATGGGCCTAACAAGGCTCCACCTGAACGTGCTATTGCGTGGCAACATTCTATGCGCCACGTGCCCATGAAACCTGACAAGCGTTCATCAGGAGCTCGTTAGGCCCCATCACTACAGCGCGCTGATCATCCTTCTCACCCTAACACAAGGTATCATCAAGTTTGTACGAGCCAACATGTGCATACGCGCCAACAAGAGCATAGCTCCCCCACGCGCCATGTGGATCCTCATGTGCACATGCGCCCACGATCTGCGTGCCCTGCGCACATTGTGCCCATGCGTCCTGCGCTTACGCGCCAGCGCCCACCTGCGCGGCAACACTCGCCTGCGCGCAAATTACCTGCTCGCTATCGTTCTCCAGCGCAACAGCGCTCTCCCGCGTGCCAACATTCTCCTGCACGTGCGCATACGCACCCTTCATTATACTCTCCTGCGCGCCATGCTGCGTACTATCCTACGCGCCAGGTAAAACCTGCGCGTCAACTTTCTCCTGTTAGCAGGGCTACAGATGAGTCAGCCATGCTGCCTTCATCCGCGCGCCATCCCTTACCAATGTGTCAGCACTCACTTGCGCGCCAGCCTTCTGCGCGCATCCACAAGGATATACTCGCGCGCCATGCACACGCTCGCCAACCCTCTCTTAGGGATGCGCGCCAACATTCTCCCGCGCGCCCAGCATGAATCTACTGCGTGCCCGCGCGCTAGGGGATGTTCTCCTGTGCGCCCGCTCCAAGCCTGCGCACATGCCGTGATTCTCCTGCGCGCACGTGAATATTCTCCCCCGCGCGCGCCATCAGTCCTGCGTGCGAGCCCCAATATTCTCCCTCTCACGAGTGTCAATATTCTCCTGCACGCGAGCCTACGTTCCCCTCCCCGCAAGCGCATACCACCGCGCATTGTGGGAGAAGGGAAATATCCAGAGGGGTTCAGGATCCCAAAGCTACCACAGGCAAACCCACTTATTCTAGTGACTCCTCCCAGGGATCCTTCAGTCCCTTTCCCTTCAAGGGGTATGTCTGACAGTACGTCTGTCAGCCAACAGCCCTGGTTCAGTGCCCTGATCAGAGCCATAACTCAGGCTTTCAAGCCTGTCCTCTTTGAGTTGGGACACGGAACCATGGCTTCCTCTACCCCACTGAAGAGGAAAAGAGGATTTCTAGAGGGTCACTTCCTCAAAGACGAAGCTGACTCCACGCAGACCTTTGCGGCAAATTCCTCCTATTCCTCGGACTGCGTCTCTCTTTTCAAACTAAGATTTCCCCTCTCCAAAGGAATCACGCGAAGAGAGACTTTCCCCCATCGCACCAATGGAGGAAACCTCTCTTCTCGCCAAGAGTTCCACACAGTCAGGGATTGGAAGGAACATGCCACCCTCTTCAATGTTGGAGTCTTACATCCTTCCCAGGAAGGAATCCAAAGACTCCAAAACATTGCCTAAGTCGTCCTCCACTAGGGCTAGGATGGAGCCAGCTAGCCACTCGAGGAATGTCTGTGATTCTCCCTAAGAATAGCCTTAGGGGATAGAAGGAGACTTTGCTGCAAGTCCTACAACAGGAGGAGACCAGCAAGAGTCAGAATACGTATTTTGGCAAGTTCTGACTCTAATGAGGGCTCTCAATGGGTTTTCCAACCCAGAGATCCCTCCTCGAGAGGGCAAAGACAGTCTCAGACCACGTCTTTGGTATTCAAAAGCCCTCTAAGACCAGTGCAGCCCTGCCCTGGTCTCAAGGGGTAAAGAGTACCAGGGACAAGATCTCACAGCAGCTCTCCGAGATGTCCTCCTCCAACAAGCTCCTCCCACCTCCTCGCGTACAGCAGAGAAGGTACTTCGAGATCCTAGAGGAGCCTTGTTTAGCTCTTCCACTTCACCACTCGCTGGAAGAGCTAAACTGGGGAGTCCTCCTTGAGAGAGATTCCAACCGGTAGGTCTCGTTCTCGGCAGCCGAGATCCTCAATCAGGAGAAGGTCGCGAAGTATGCTATGCAAGCTACTTCGTGGCTCGATATCTGGTTGGGGACCTTAGGTATCCTGATACGTTCTGAGGATTTCTCCAAGGAACGTACCAGGAAAGCTATGGAAACCTTCCTTCTCTCAGGTGCTCGCACGATCGAGTTTCTGGCCCGCCAAGTCTCGAACTTGTGGGCAAATACCATAGCTGAGAGATTCCATCAGACACTCCTCCATGGATGGGTCTGTTCTTTTCGAGCCTAAGGATGTGGAACATGCCGCTGAGAGGTAGAGGAAGTCACATCAAGACTCCCTCCTTCATAGGGCTTAAACATCCAAGCCCTATAAGCCTCCAGCACCACAGCAGTCCCGTCCAGCCAAGACCACTACGACGACAACAGCAGCGAAGAATCAAGCTTACGACCCTCAGGACATCCAGATCCCCATGGGACCTGTGGAACTGACGCACTCCCTGTGGTGGGTAGCAGACGAGAACCTACGAAAGGGAATGTATCTTCTCGTACTCCCCCCGAATTTGATGCTCTTTTCAGACGTTTCAAAAAAAAAAAGGGGGAGGGGGGGTTACATGCTGCACCACACGACCTAATGCCTCTGGTCAGAGTCAGAAAAGTACCTCCACATAAATCTCCTAGAGATGAAGGCCGTCTTTCTAGTCCTTCAGCAGTTCCAACAGTACCTGGCAAGTCACTCTGTGGTGGTGATGAGCGACAACACCACAGTAGTGGCCTAAATCAACAAACAAAGAGGTACTTTTTTGCAGCAACTATCCCATCTAGCAGTAGAGATACTGAGATGGGCCGAAGTCCACTCAATACCACTATCGGCACGCTTCATTCCAGGCAAAAGGAATGCGCTCGCCGACAACCTGAGCAGAGCATCTCAGATAGTGAGTACCGAGTGGTCTTTGGATCATCTAGTAGCCAACAAAGTACTGACTTTGTGGGGTTCTCCGACTGTGGACCTCTTCGCAACGGCCCTGAACTTCAGGCTCCCGCTGTACTGTTCCCCGGGTCCCAGAGCCCAAGGGTCTCTGGCAAGATGCTTTCCAACAACGTTGGGACAACATTAACGTTTACGCCTTTCGCCCATTTTGTCTGATGAGGAGGGTACTCAACAAGACCAGAACATCGGTCAATCTTTCAATGACCCTCATAGCTCTGCTATGGCATCACGCAGAATGGTTCCCGGACCTAATGTAACTCCTATCGGAGCCGCCAAGAGAACTCCCTCCACGACACAATCTATTCAAACAACCACACGCCAACATCTTCTACAAAGCTGTAGGTTCACTATGACTTCACGCCTGGAGACTATCTAGCATCTCCTCTCTGAGAGAGGATTTTTGCAACAGGTTGCGATCAGGATGTCTGGACACCTGCGGAAGTCATCAGCAGCAGTTTACCAGGCAAAGTGGAAAGTCTTCTGAGGTTTAATGTTGTGGAAGGGGTATCTCCCCACTGGATGCCACTATTCCAGCAATAGCCGAGTTCCTTGTGTATTAGCGTGAAGAAATGCGCCTGTTAGTCTCGGCAGTGAAAGGCTATCGCTCAGCCTTAAGCCTCGCCTTCACGCTGAAAGGAATGGACATTTCTTCATCGCTAGAACTTTATCTACTCATACGGAGTTATGAACTTAACCTGCCCTCAGTCGGAAGTGAGACCCCCATGGAAGGTGGTTCGAGTTCTCAGGTCTCTTAAGAGACCTCCCTATGAACGATTACGCCAGGCATCAGATCGCCACCTAACTTGGAAGACGGTGTTCCTGCTAGCTTTGGCCTAAGGAAAGGTAACGTTCAGCTTCGTCCCTGAGTTTATTGCTAAGACTCAGAACCCGGGAGTAGTGGATTCTTGATTCGACTCCTTACTGATTTCTAGTCTCCGTACTGTAACAGATGACCCAGACCATCTCTTACTATGCCCAGTAAGGAGCTTGAGGCTTTACCTCAAGAGAACAGCTGCAGCCCGTCCTCGTGTGCCAGCACTATTCGTCAGCACAAGAAGGACTAAGAGGAGGGTCACCAAGAACACGATCATTGCATGGATTCGCAGGTTCATTGACCTTGCACTGAATCCAGACCCTCCTCCGTCACGTCGCCCCAGAGCACATGATGTCAGGGGCATAGCCATGTCTCTGGCCTTCAAAA